>NW_020271729.1:624316-702896 GCF_003268045.1 Sipha flava
TAATAATAATAATAATAATAATAATAATAATAATAATAATAATAATATATAATAATAGTGCATACTGTGGTTTATTAGTACCATTTCTTATTTACAACTGTAATCAAAAGAAATATACAATGATATTAGGGATTTATTTTATCAATCATCATCGGTCATAAATTAAATAAAATACTTTCGGTGAAATACACATTGGAATATTTAAGTTATTTATTTTACATATAAAGAATACAAGTATGCACAAACATAACAGACCTTATCAAAACAACCTTAGGTTTTATTGTAATGCATTTCATTGTTATTATATTATATAATACATTGACATAAACTTCTATGATGTATACTTTATACATAATACGATATCAACAGATAAATATTTCATAATTTTAAAATATTCAAACGAAAAACGAAGGCATATTTATTTATTTTTTTTTTTTTTAAATCAAATAACAAATAAATCGAATTTGGTGATTTAATCAGATCTTTTCCAACAATCGGAAACGATTTCAAACGTTATACATTTTTTCAAATAATAAATAGAACAAAGTACATTTGCATTTAAAAAGGTTACTATGTAATTGTTGAAAAAATGATTCGTTTTCCAAGAATACGATAAGTCAATGATGACGTAACAGACTTCATTGTTGCAAAATTTGTCACTGTCCGGCATTATTATTTCGCTCTAAATGGTACAAGGTGTCATATTATTAAAACGGATTACTTACGGAAATTGCGATATAAGATGACCAAGTCAAAAATAACAATAACGTCAGTAAGGAACACAAAACAAAATAATTCTTATATTTAATATCATTAAACATGAATAGTACAATACATTTATTGCATATAATATTTTTTTTTACTATTTATATAATTAAAAAAAAACTCACAATTGTGACCAATCTACTTATTCTTATTGTTCATTCGTGTATATTTAACTTAATGCTGTGCAACATATTTTCTATTATATCCACAATATACTTTCCTCTAAGTCAAAACAATTAAATTAATTTAAATAATTTTACTAACAGTCATATCGTTATAGGATATTTCAAAATGTACAGTTCAGAAATAATATCGTTACATGTATAAATCTGTATAATGAAACGCGTGCAAGAATTTTTATATTATTTTGGATTTCAAAGCAAATAGTACGGAGTATGTTTACATAATAAATAAAATAAATACAGTGAAACCTGTATATAACGGACAGTCACGGGACCAAAATAATTGTCCGTTGTAGACAGGTTTCAATGTTTTAAAAATTACAATTTTTACGTACATTTGTATTGTTTTATATTTTATAATATGTATTAGGTGTAATCTTTTTTAATATCTATTATAATTATTATTATTTTAATTATTTATTATATGTACAATTATGTATATATTTGTATAACTTTATTAATTATTTCTTAAAAAATGATTCAATTGATGTTTGTTTTTTGAACTTCGATTTGGTCATTTCCAACTCGTGATGGATAATTAATTCACTCACATATGAAAATCCCTTTTCATCACCTTTATTTAAATAAAATTCTTTCAGACGAATAAGTTGTTTAAGAGCTTCTGAATAATTTGCAAACGTCTTAATTTCAGAATATTCTAGTTGGTCATCAGCTTTTTGCTCATCATCGGATTCCACGGGATTTAATTCAGTTCGAATGTCATCTAAAATTATAGCAATATCATCTAAGCTACATTCTGTAGACAAATTACTGTCTATTGTGTCAAATCGTCGTTTCTAGGCAACGGAAGAAGCGCCATTAATTCAATTAACTCATTCCCATTTACTTCATTTTCGATTTCTGGAGGTTCACTCGACGGAAAATCTGTTTTTTTGAAACAATATGTGATTGTTAATGAAGAAATTTGTGTCCACGCTTTTTTCACCCATGTAATCGCTTTTGAAACATCAATTTGCTTTGTCAGGTCGTGTGCATTTTGAGCGTCCTCCAGATTCGCAATAACGTGTTGTAGTGCGAACTTACGGTAAAAAACTTTGAAATTTTTTATTATTCTTTGGTCTAAAGGTTGAGAAGTTGATGTTATATTTGGAGGAAAAAAAATAAGTGTTACGTTGTCCAAAGACAGATGTGCATGTGATGTAGCATTGTCAAGAAACAATAAAATTTTTCTGTTTTGAGTTTTCATTTGCTGATCGAGTCGTTGAAGCCAGTCTGTCATTATATGAGTAGTCATCCATGCTTTACTATTCGCCTTCCATTCTACTGCCAGTTTACTAACATAAATTCCTCTAAAACACCTTGGTTTGACAGTTTTTTCAATGACGAGTTGTTTAAGTTTTTCTCCGGACATACTGACACATAGAAGAACAGTTAAACGTTCCTTAGCTATTTTTCCACCAGAGCATGATTTCCCTTTGTAAGAAAACGTTTTGTCTGGTAATGCTCGGTAAAACAGACCAGTTTCATCAGCATTGAATATGTTTTATGGCTCATACCTTATCACTATTTCCGAAATTTTCGATTTTCATTCATAACAATTGTTAGATTTGTAGAAGCTGATTCTCCGCAAATCGATTAAAAAACTTACCTTGAAGCTCTCTAACCAGCCATTGGAAGCTTTGAAATCATCACACTCGATTTCATGGGCAACTTCTAAAGCTTTTGCTTGAATGATTGGTCCAGATACAGGCACATTTTTATTTCTTACATGGTTAAACCACCCTAAAACAATTTTATCAATAAATTCACCTGGCCCGTTCCTCTGGAATCGGCGAGATTTTTCGTTTATGGAATTTTCGTTGTATCGACGTAAAATATTTTCTTTATTCTTTAAAACTTCGGCCACTTGCGTTTTACCAATGCCAAATTTGTCGACAAGTTTACGAATAGACCAACCTCCGTTAGAGTCTTTAAAACGAATAATATCCACCTTTTGTTTTAAATTTAAAGCTTTACGCGGCACGGGAGGTGGCATTGCTAAGGAAAAAATGACTGCAACTCTGACTGCGAACCGATAGAAACTGAATAAAAACGTTTGATACTCATGGTTATCATTTATACGTATTGCAATTTATATCTGGATATCTTGGACTTTATAAATTCAATAGGTACTCGCAATTAGCGTTATCGTAATCGGCGATAATGTAATTGGTCGTGTTTTCACTGAATGACCTGATTGCGTTCCTTATCGACGCTGTTTCAATAACGCCAACACGTCCTTTTGTCGAGCCGGAAAACGTTTTATCGATATAATATATAGATAACCACATGTCGTGCATTACCTCAACTGTGTGTGTGTATGTATGTATGTATTTTTGTCCGTTATGAAATTGTGGGATTAAATATTAGTGTCCGTGTCCGTAATAGAAGGAGTCCGTTATAGACAGGTCAAAATACATTAGAATGCCTATCTCTTTGCCGGGACCTGGTCATTTTGTCCGTTAAGAGAGGTGTCCGTTATATACAGGTGTCCGTTAAGTCAGGTTTCACTGTACGTGTAAAATGTATGCGAAAAATAATTGAAGTATATTTGAATATACATATACATATACATATACCATCGTTATTACTGAACCCCAATATTAAATACTAAAACATTAACGCGGTAATATTACATTTAATATTTATTCAAATTGTACTTACCTACTAACGTATAAGAGATTTTATTTTTAACAAAAATTCTGCTGCACATTTAGAGTATGAAATCTTATAGCTTCATATTATTACAAACAAAATAATCAATACTTAGATATGACTGAGAAATGTAAGAAATACACAGTTAATTAACATATTTTTAGGTGAAAATTATTTTTACCACTTTAGAACCAATGTTTTTATCACAGTTCTACGTCATGATCGTTTTAAATAATATAATAATGAAAATTTTTAAAGTAATCAAAATCATTAATCTTTTTCCTTTTTTCATCTTTAAAATTTGTTTTCTTTTTAAAAATTTTATAATTCACATGTTCACAAATAAAAAATGCATTAATAATAATATGTTCCCGGATACATTTAAATAAAATATAAAAATATTCCGAGTGCCTATTGTTAAAGTTATGCATTTTTTTTTTCCGAGAAAATAAATTTCACTAAAAATGTTGTTAAAAATTAAGAATATAATACATAATAATATCAAACAAAAATTAAATAATAATAAAAAAGGTTATCCACCAGAAATGTTCATGTTACGTACTCGTCATGCTCCGGTTACTTTAACTCGTCATATTTAGATAATAGTGTATAATTGTACTACATTTGGGCACAAAAACCATGGTCCAAGAAAAACGGTTTTAATACAGGAATTCAGACGAAATTGTCCAAAAATAATGAAGATTTATTAAAACGTATATCTGCACGATTTTTTTTACGTACTTATACTTTTTAATTTCTTTATAAGTTTTGTTAAATTTAAATCTATAAAATAAGTACTTAATGGTAGTATAATTAGAAAATTAAGTACTTACATAATGACACTTATAAGGATTTTTTCAATTCTAAAATATAAGTTTATATTTATTTAAGTCATATTATTTACGAACCGAACATTTTGAAACGTGATGAAAGAATTGATCAAGTTCTAGAAAAGTACCTATGTACTTTTTAAAATTAGTCGGTTATCTGTTCAAACTATTTGACAATAGAAAAATCAAATTTAAAAATATTCAAAATTGATGATGGATAAATGTATGCTGAAATGAATATAGGCACGTTTAACATTAATAACGTTATGTAAACTGTATATGAACGTACACCGGTGTTTGTGTTTAACCAACCCTGAGAAATATATTTGCATATTGAACTCTGTACAATAAATAATAAGTAATTGCCAAAACGATAACTCACTCGTATTCTAGATCTAGTCAAGAATAATTTATATGTCAATTATAATTTTAATTTAACTTATGAAAATAGAATCGGTTGTATTGGTGGTATATTACTTAATGTTTTGTGATAAAGATAAATGATCACAAAATAAATCTCACTCAGAGGACTGAAATGGGCAGGAAAGAAATTCATGCATGGAGGAAACAGGGATCAATTATAAGGACCGTAATCGAAAACAACCCAGCAGGAAAACGACCCTTAGGTATATCTCGCTTAAGATGGGAAGATTGTATTAATAAAGATATTGAAAGAATAGAAGCTGATTTGCAATGGAGGGAAGTAGCGGAGGATAGAAATAGATGGAGGAGTATATACTTGGAGGGCTAGTCTTAAGAGCCGCTACTGAAAAAAAAAAAAGTAACCTATATAATTATGAATTGAATAAGATCCCACCAACAGAAATCCACTCGTTTGATTCATAATAATTCGCAACGATCTCGGTAAAAGATTTGTCAGTGAAATAAAAGCTACGTTATTTTTTTTTTTTTTACTTTAAAATTATTATAATTCAATATATTTTTAGTTCATAATCTACTACCAAAGTATTGTTTGATACTTACATGCAAAACACATGAGATTAATAATAATGATTAAATAACGATTAAATTTAATTGTTTAACACCGGATTTTATTTAACAAGTTCGACAAAAATATTTTAGTCAGAAATAATAGTATAGAAATAATTATCAACCTGTCCAAACCGTTGATAAGTATAAAGTAAAGTATTTTGTTAAATTTTTTAACACCAATCGCATGTGATTATTATGCACATTTTCGGTGTTATCAATACGTTAGGTTAGATTAGGCCATCGTTTCTCAACTTTTTTAGTGTCGCGACCACCAAAATAGGTATAAAATATAGTCAATCACTTCGCGACCCCCCCTCCATCTAGGTTAGGTAAAAATTTAAACAATAAAAATATCCTATCAATAACCAAACGAAATATAACATTTTAAATACCAATTTATAAATACCATATCTAGTAACTTAAGCTTATCAAGTTTGAAAGTTATGTATCGGATCGTTAAGAGTTTCCATTAGTGGAGTAGTGCCCGTTTTATTGATGAGATATCTACATTTAATCGACTACTTATTATTGTTATTTTTAATATTATTTTTGTGTGTTATGAAACGATTAATTTATCGATGACAGTGGCGCGTCGTTCGTGTTATAAAACGCATGTGATATTGCGTTTATTAAGTTGATTTTTAGTGAGTCTTTTTAGTTTTGTGTAATTTGAATTAATGATTATGGATAAATATATAACAAAACGTAATGCTCCGTCTACTTCTGGTGAACCAGCGAAAAAAAAATTCAGGCCATATAACAATGAGTATTTAAAATATGGGTTTATTTCACATGATAATAAGCCACAATGTGTTGTTTACTTTCAAGTTCTATCTCAAGAAAGTATGAAACCTTCAAAATTAATTCGACATCTAGAAACAAATCACCCACTTTTAGTAAAAAAAACCAATTGATTGTTTTGAGCGTAAATCACTTTTTTTAAAAAATCAACAAACTTGTATTCTTAATTCAAGTCAGAATAACACCGCAACACTTGAAGCATCATATTTAGTAGCACTTAGGGTAGCTAGGGAATCAATGCCGCACACGATTGCTGAGAACCTCATTCTACCCGCTGCTATTGATATGGTCAATATTATGGTAGGTGCAGAAGAAGCAAACAAATTAAAAACTATTCCACTTTCAAAATGACACAATATCAAGACGAATTAATGAAATGTTAACCGATGTGCACAATCAAATAGTACAAAATCTAAAATCAAGTGAGTATTTTTCTATTGAGTTTGACGAATCAACAGACGTAACAAACGGCATAATATTTATGTTTTGTTCGCTACGAATGTGACGGGACAATTAAAGAAAATATGTTTTTTTGCAAATCAATACCAGGTCATGCTACTGGACAAAGTCTTTTTTAATTATTTATTAAAATAACAAAAAATAAAAATTTGGACTGGAACAAATGTATTTCAGTGTGTTCTGATGGCGCAAGAGCAATAACAGGGAAAAATAGTGGTTTAATAGTAAAATTAAAAGAATTAATGCCACATATTGAATGGACACATTCTTTTCTTCACAGGCATGCACTTGCCGCAAAAAAAATGCCAGATAATTTAAAAGATGTGTTATCTGAAGCTGTAAAAATAGTAAATTATAATAAAAGTCGACCGCTGCAGTGCAGATTGTTTTCCACACTATGTGAAGAAATGGGCTCCAAGCGCAAGTCACTGCTTTTCTATACCGAAGTTAGGTGGTTGTCACGAGGAAAAGTTTTAACGCGGATTTTTGAGTTGCGAAATGAATTAAAAATATTTTTTAAAGATCGAAATGACACATTTTTAACTTTTTTCCAAGACATTACTATTTTTGGCTTATTTAAGTGATATATTTTCACATTTGAATGATTTGAATATAAGTTTACAAGGCCATGAAAATAACATTCTAATAATGTCAGATAATGTTAATGCTTTTATCAAAAAACTTGGTATTTGGATCATTCGTCTCGAAAAACGAAATTTTTTAACAACAAATTACATTGAAAAAAATGTAAACTTAAAAAGTCCTATTCTTGATCGTGTTTTGGACACCATGAAAACACATTTAAGAGAATTGAAAATTCAATTATTCGAATATTTCTCATGTAACGACAACGACTTCTCAAAAAGATGGGTTCTTAATCCATTTGATGAAAATATTGTTGCAGTTACCAAATTACCAGTTGAGACTCACAACCAACTGATAGAATTATCAGCTGATAAGACATTACAGCTATAATTTGCATCTCAAGATTTAAATAAGATTTGGATTGCCCGGAAAAATGAATATGGAAGTTTGGTAACAGAGGCATTGAAAATTTTGATTCCGTTCGCTACTTCTTATTTATGCGAAAAAGGATTCTCATCCATGGTGGCAATAAAAACTAAATACAAAAATCGTTTGTTATCACTAGAAAATAACCTATTTTTATGTATTTCAGATGTTGAACCACAAATTAAGCAACTTTTAAATGTAAAACAAATTCAAAGATCACACTAATTATTTATTTAAAATTATTTTAAAAGTCTTAAATATTTAAATAAAAAGGTACATTTTGTAAATCAGCGTTTTATTATTTTTGACCTGCGCGACCCCGAGTCAAGGTGTTCACGACCCCTTGGTTGAGAAACGCTGGATTAGGCTGATGAGGACAGAATAACTGTAAGCATTAATGAGAGTCTTAGTATACTTATGTCATTAATAATTTGATATGTATCGTGATGAGTATGCTTGGTCTTCAATGAATGACCGTACTGCGATTTTCTTACTTTCGAGAGGCTTTCACGAGATTGGCAACATTTGTAATTAAAACTGGACGTGAGACATCGTACACGAAACACGTTTCACGGATTCGTTTCGATCTCTTGACACCACGCAAAGTCTGCTCTTCACCATAACGGACACACGTATTATTGCGATTACTATTACAGTAGCCATATAATTGGCATCAATTCAATAAAGAAAAGCGGATTTGTAATGTAGTTTCGCTGATTTTCGAGCTTAATCAAATTAAGTTGGTCAAAGAAGTATAAAAAACATACATATAAACATAAAATGAAATGTTGAATGTGCACGGTGGACTAGGTGCCTGCAACCGTAATTATTCTGTCTTTATATTCACTTCGTTTTATGGTAACAAAACACTAATTATAGTCATTTATCAGTTTTTAATGGTAATTTAAATGTTTCCGTTAGCCACTCTGAAATGCTTAATTTATTTTAATCAACATCAGAGTAATACGAAACGTTGTTAGCTATAAAATACTTTATCAATGCACTGTGGTCCATTCATATAAAATACAAGTCCATCGGCTGAACCTCAATCATCGGCTAGTTCTTTGATTTTGAGACGGAACATGTTAAAGTTTATTCAAGCTCGAATAAATTTGGAACCTGACGTTGAGTTTTTTTTTTTTTTTTTTGCTGATGGTGTTTTCAACGATTCTTTGTTCTTATTTTTCATCGTTTTTCCTGTGATAATTCGGATAAAGTAATATTGGCTTACCGAGGTAATGTTGAAATTGGAATCGATATAAATATACTCACTGAAGGCAAAGTTTGATTATATTCAGCGAACAAATGAGTATTCTTTCTGTGGACAGTTAATCACTGTTATACTAATAGTGTTATATGCCGATATTATCGTTCGGCCAAAAATTGATTTGTTAATAATTATTAACCATCCGACAGTTTTTCTGGTAGCAATTTTTAACGATTCCGGTTACTCGGTACTCGGTTCTATGTTGTCGACATGATGGGTGTGTTGGGTAGAAAATTTCGACTAAGTGATCGACTTACGAAAAGACTATCGATCATGACGATGGCAAGGTAAATATTATGCTACATATAATACACATCGATAAAATATTTGCGTACTACTAACAATAATATTCATAGTTGAGCAGTAGTTGTATCATGTTATTCTGTCACCTTACGTGTCAAACATGAGTACAAAGATAGTTACTTGAATTCGCTTTCCGCAACGAGTCATACAAGTATAGTGAAGTAGCTAATAAGATCGTGATCATAGTAAACAGTATATTTTATATGTTGGACAAAAGCGCATTTCAATATTTGTACAACACAATTTATTATAAAGTAGTACACAACATAGCAGTAGCCATATTTGACAGTTACACAATATTATATTAATACGAATGATTAATTTCGTACAACGAAACAGAACACTATTCTACAATAAGTCAAAGAATTGACATTTCAATTTGATTAACTTTTTATTTTACTTTTTTTGCAATCGGTTTTATCACAATTTATAGATACAGATTTTTTTTTTTTTAATTAGGCATATTGTTTATGGTTATCTTATTTTTAATAAAAATCAAAAGACCCGTGAATTATATATTTATTATAGACTAAAAAGAAAATTTGATTGTTTAATTTAACCGTCTTGTTTATATTTAATTGACAATACAAATATAAATACTATCCTTGTATAAATCTACATAAAACTACAAAACCCAAAAATATCTAATTAAATATCGGAAGATTTAATAAATCAATGTAATCTTATACATTTTGAAAGTTAGTAAAAAAAAAAAAAAAAAAAAACCGTGCGTGAAACAAATGCCAACACGGGGGTAGACAAATGAATAAACTCTAAGTTTTTAATGAAGCATCTTAGAGTAAGTATTTTCATTTTAGAAAAAATTATATTTTCATTTATGGTACAAAGTTTGTTAAAAAAATATAAGTTTGATCAAAATAAAATATACTGAACTTTAAAACTTTCTGGTATTTTGTATATTTAGATAAAATCTTACAAGATTAATTTTTTCTAAAATTCACTATAAAACCATAATTTATCAACGAAAAATTTTTAATACGTTAAGTAAAAAACAAATGTTGTTGCTATTAGAAAATAAATTTCATGAATACAATTTTGTTGTAATTTTCGATTATATTAATTTTAATAAATAATTTTAACGATTCAAATAATAAATTCAAACTTTCAATAATATTATTTAAATATTTTTTTTTATATTTGCGTTATCAATACATCACACTAAATAATATGGAATATTTAAATATAAGATGCTACCAAAGTTTGCAGAGTTTAATCCTGCAGTTGTCGTACATTCTAAGTTTTCAGATTTTTGAAGATAAATCTTTTACCCAGAATGTTGTATGTAAAGAAACCTATTTATAGGCTCGATATAAATCAAAAGATTAAAATTGAATGAATTGAACATTTTTATGTGAAAACAAAAACAATTTTATCAACTATCTGATTTCAACAATTTCAAAGTGTAGGTAATTTGTAACTTTAGGCCCATAAGATGGAAAATAAACATTTCAGAAACTTTTGTACTGATACTGATAATATTACAATACATTTAATAATAATATACGTATTTATGAAAAGCCTTTGTTCTTTATTGCCGGTTTCCTTGCATCGACAATACTACCTTAAAAATCAATGTTGTCATTTATTTTACATTGTTAATAAATATATAAAAAAAACTACTTTTTACTCCATGTATATTCATGTACAGTACATTTGACGAAGATAATACATTTTTATTTCAATTTAAGAAGGAAATAAAATAACTTAATATCTTCAAAGTAAATAAAAAAAATAAAATTATCTTTTTTAAAACAAAATGACAAATTATTCTTTCTTCAAATACAATGGGATTATTTCTCTACTAGCAAAATAATAATAAAAATTAGATTTTCCAAATAAAAGCTCAATCCCGTACTTAAATTTATTTATAATTGTGTAGCTTCAATTTCAGACAAAAAAGGTATATTTTTCAATCTATTGTAGATATTTTATAACATGGATTTGTACAAAATAAAACAAACAGAAAAAATATAGAAAAACTAAAGCAATAGACTATTTTGAAATACACTTATAACACTGATAACAACCAGTTCGCTTAGGGCTTTTTAATGAAAGACCTAATTCTGTATATTTTTTTCCGTAGTTGAATCCATAACGAATTTTTAATGATCTATAATCAGTCACATTGTGAATATAAAATATTCAATCAGTTCAAGCTCATTATAAATAAATAAAATAAACGTGATTACAATCGTCATTGTATTTTTTTATTCATGGCAGAATCCACACAAAAGGACAATATTAATTATTAATAATTAATTCCATATTCTCGAGTACGGTCTGAGGAAATAGTTTGGTTGTCATCTTTTTTCTTTTTAATTTATGTACGTTTTTTACTACAATAAGTGTGTAACTAGACATTTATTTAGTATAACTATATTATTATTATGAAGACTACATAACAAAACGTTTGTCCAACATTTATTGCGAAGGCAATATGTTTTTTAATTTTATTATTGACTGTTTTACTTTCCAAGCACAATTGTCCGACTTAAACTTTACTTTTTAAATTTGATTTATAACGCATAAAGTAATGTTGAGTAATGTTCCTGTACATCTAACATTTAACACGAAGTAAACAATTTCCGTAGTGTATTGAACGCAAGTATAAATAATTCTAGTTACCAGTTACGGATTTTGAAGGCGGCCCTCCGTACCCGAACAAAATCACTGAATTCAACAACTAAAAATAAAAATTTAATAAAAATCTGAAAGTTTTTGTTAAACTTGATTTATTTGTTCAAGAAAATATAAAATACGTTTTACCCAATATATCTTTATTAAACGAAAATGTATTTGAGACGATAAAATATCCATTAATAACGATACAATTACTTTTATTGTATATAAATACTCTGTAAGTACTCTTCTTAATAATAAATTAACCAAATACACTTATATCCATCGAATATCTTGACCATATAAAATATAATTAACGAAAGAATTTTACTAAGTTTTGAGTAGCAAATATTAATACATGTTATAGAATAATAATCAAATTACTAATATTGTGTAATCAAAATTAATTTAAATAGATATTCAATTTCATCAAAATTGCATTTTTTATCGCTTGGACAAATTTGTTGCGACTTCCCGGAAAATTTTTTTTATTTTACTTTAAAGAAAATGTTATGAGAGATTCAATGCCTTACTTGTAAGTATTCAAATTGAAAGTTTTACGTAAAAATGTAGCGGATTTTCATGATTTTGTAATTTTGTGAACATTTAATATTCAAACACTCATAAAATATTTATAAACCAACAAAAAGTATATACGAGAAACTTTTTTTTATATTTCCAAGACATTTTTCTAAACTCAAATTATTCTATAGATATTTTAAATATCTATAAATTGCTCAAAATTATAAATCTTTTAAAAATTATACTGCTTATAGCAAATAGTTATGTTTACATGTTAGCATTAGTGAACATTTTAAGTTTCTATGATTATTATTTTCTAAGTTGCGATGAAAATAAAAATTCAATTTTGTAGAAAACCAGTAGACCATAAATTATGCGTTTTTTTTTTGTGATTGATTTTTTGACAATTATTAAAAAAACTGTTGGAAAATACCTAAAATGACCCCTAATACCAACTTAATATTAATTCCTATCTTTTACCCCGATGGTTTTGATGATCCTTCAAATCGAAATCGTATATACAAATAAAAAAAAAAGAAATCGCACACCATGGGTAAAACCAATACATTTATTATTTCGTTCAAAGTATAAAAAAATTAATATTTTTTACTGTATTAATGAATAGCTTTTTTCATAATAAAACAAAATTACATTTTCATACTTATCAAAAACTTACACATAAAAAAAAACAATTAAGTTATTTTAATATTCGCAAAGAAATTCGGAAAATAGCTTTAATCAAAACTTAATTATGTCTTATAATTTCCTACTTAACAGATGCTTAATTACGTCTCATGATCATTATTATTATTATTATTATTATTCTCAATTCTCCAAAGTATACGAGTTATATTCATAAATAACGTTTATTACGTATTTTAATTTAGTAACGTAGTTATTGAAATGATAATTTTTTCTCGAAAAGTGTTAAAAAAAGAAAATAGTACACATCGATATTAAAAAATCAATAGACTTTTAGCCCTGTATGCGAAAACTTTGATGGACTAATTTCTACACGTATTCCATAGCTCGTTTCTCCATTACGACTTAACACGTTCTGTCGTTGTGTGTCACGAGTACATCTTAGATCTCATAGCATCTCAGACAAAAAACGGGAATATCGCATTCATATTTTTGGCTATAAAAATAATAATTTTAATACATACATTTTATGGATAACGTAACGGGGAAAACAAATGTATATGTGTGTGTGAATTGTACACCAGTTGTGTTTATTGTCATTTTTCAATTTTAGCGTACGTATAAATGTGTAATATGTACGCCGACGAGAAAACGAAAAAACTCAATAACATATATTACAATTTTTTTACCCTCTCGGGGTTGGGCACAGGAGTATTGTGCATAGAGATATTGTTATCACGTGCCACGTGCATTTACAGGTCGTTTGAACAACGTGTGTCAAACAACAATAACAATCGAACAAATAGTGAACAATATGCGATGTTTGGCGTGCGCCACACTCGCACTGCAAACACACAAAAGTACAAAACATGTACACGAGCGGATCGGCGAGAACGGAAGATTTCTCGCGAAAAACATTCCAACAATATAAATGATAATAATTACAACAGTTTTATATTTAAAAAATAATAATACACGTTACATAAAATTCGATACAACAAAAACCATATGGTTGTACATGCGCATAGAATATCATATGGACTATCAATAACATGTGTACTTATAACAATTAATATTATTCATTTGCCTGACGTCACGGTTACGCCGGTGGCTATTATTGTTTTTTTCCTGCGCCACGACGTATTCGATGCACGACCATATGAAACGTTATTTTAAACGCCCTGTAGTCTATCACGGTGACGGAAAAAAAAATATTGAAACGTCAAACATGGATCACACGGTACCCCGTCGTCGAACTGCATAATTATCGTTTAAAAGGAAAAAAAACAAAATAAAAAAAAAAAAAACAACCAAGTCCGACGTCTGTGAAATTCGTCGTACCGGTATAATAATTTAACATCGTTAAGAGACGTAACCGTTGTTTCGGGTTACTACCGTTAAGAATGCGTCCACGGTAAACGTTCGATCGGCCGGCGGTGCTGTGATACGGCGATAAGGATTACTGTGGCGCAGAAACTAAAATTGTGTGCAGTACGACACACTTTGTGCGATACGAAATTAAAAAGTGAGTTTTGGTTCTATTCTCTTACTATGGCATTTGTTTTTAATTTTACATTTTTTTTTAAATGTAAAATCTAAAATACCAACTATTTTAACCGTGTTACTCGTTACTGTTAACGTTTGAAAATAGAGTGTGTCAAAATCCTTGAGGGTGCAGTACGAAAAACGATATATATTAGCCTCTGCGGTGGCGAAGTGGTTAAACGTTAGCGGTGTTTCGTCCGACGGGTGGGTCTGTGCTGCACGCACGCGGACGGGACGCCGGTTCGATTTGGAACCGAACCCGCGATTACGGGACATTGGGGGTAGGAGGGTAGGGGTTCAATGGCCGTTTTTGCCTTTGGGTGCGTCGGTGAACGGCACCACGTGCGTCTCGCTCAGGTTGGTGCTGTCGACGGACGCGTCGTTGTACTCGGTGCTGTAGCCGCCCCGGAGCAGTTCACCGACCTCCGTCTCGCCGGAGGTGGAGTAGTCGACGGCCGCGGCGGCTTCGGACGTCGCTTCCCGTTGTCCGGCCGACGTCGTCACGTCGTCACCGCCGCCGTCGTCCACCACTTCCTCCGCGGACGACGTCGGCGACGGCTGACTGGACGACGACGGCGACGACTTAGTGGTCACCGAAAGGGCGGACGGCGACTGGTTTTCCCGGCCGTATCGCCTGTGCAGGTACCCGCCGGAAGAATCGACGCTGCTGCTGCCGCCGCCGCCGAATTCTTCGCCCGGGGACGGCAACACGCCGCTTTGGCCGGACCCGTAATCGCCAGCGCCGGCCGAATGCGACTCCTCGCGGTTCTTGTACTTGATGAAGTACACCTCGGGTTTGAGTGGCTGCGTGACCGGCGGCGCCGGTACGTGTATGGGTGGCATCTCTTCCGGTTTGGGGTGCAGCACGTAGATGAGCGTCTTGTCTGAGTGCTGCGGTGGTGGCGGTATGATAGGCGCGATCGGCGACGGCGGCGTGGGCGCCTTGATGAACACGATTTGATAGTTCTTCTTGGGCGGCACGTTGGGCATGATCACGCGCTGTTTTCGGGGTGGTTCGTCGTCAGGCGGCGCCACGTGCACGTAAATGGACTTGTGTATGACGGGCGCTTGCTGCTGCTGCTGCTGCTGCTGTTGCTGGTGATGGAAGTCGTATCCGCCGCCATTGATCGACGGGTAACCTAAACCGGCGGACGGCGAGTCGTGGTCGAAACCGGTCGGGTCAAACGACATCTGACCGCTGGACCCTTCGTCGAACAACGGAGACGGGGACGAGTGGAGCTGCTGCGGCAGGGCGGAGAACGACGGTGGGTGGTGCTGGGGCGAGGAAGAGAACGGGGCCGAAGACGATGGGACGGATGGAGAAACGGGTGAACGGAACCCGGTGGACGGAACGAAGTCGGTGAACTCATTCTTGTCGAAATTGACGTTCTCACCACCGCTGCCGCTACCGCCACTAACACCACCGACGCCACCTCCACCTGTTTGGTAGAAACTTTCCGACTGTTCAACGTATCCACCACCACCGCCGCCACCCCCGTTAACGCTTCCGCCCGGGGATGTGGGCCCGAACCCGAAGTGTTCCGCCGCGGGACCTTGGCTCTGCTGTTGGTGGTGGTACTGCTGCTGCTGCTGCTGCTGCTGCTGCTGCTGGTGGTGCTGCTGGTTCTGCTGCTGGTGCTGCGGTTGGTACTGGTGCTGGTTCTGCGGCTGGCTCTGCTTTTGGAGCTGCGGCTGCATGAAGTACGGTCTGCCGATGGGTATATCCAGACCCAGGTCCGTAGTGCTAATCGGCACGATGAAACGCTTCAGAGGCCGGCTGCTCTTGAACGTTCCGCTCTCGCCGATACCGTGATCGACGTGCGTCGCCTCCAGAGTGCTTTCATCGTCGAACAGTGACCGCAGCCTGGTCTCCTCATACGAAGCGTCCAACGTTTCCTCTTCTGCCGACGACGCACCGCAACTGATGAACAGCACCGCGAAACAAACGGTGAACAGCTGTCGTCGATGGAACAAACAAACAAAAAAAAAAAAATCGCACGCGCGAGATATTATTAAAATACGGTTCCATTGTCCGCGCGTTAGCGGAAAAACAAAGTACATTTTATAAGTCAGGGGTCGGCAACTGGCGGACCGTGGTCCGAATCCGGACCGTGGAAGGCAATATTCTGGATACTGTAAACTTTTATTTTCAAATTCCTTATATTGTAATTTTTAATATAAATGAATTGTAATAACCAAATAATTATTTTTAAAATATAAAGATTTGAAAAAGATTGTTTTCAGTGGACCTTGTTGATTTATTATTTTAATCTTTAGAACTCCAATATAAATTTCTTGCCGAACCCTGGTATACGTAATATTATGCGACACAACAGCAATGCGACGACGGCTGAAATCGGATACGTTTACGTGAACGTTGTAACGAATGCAATAGACAGATTTTGCGTAACCGACGTGTCTCCACTGGTGTTAATGAAACGCTTTTAACGTTCTAAGAAATCGATTCGTAGAGTTCAACGAAATATTTTACTCGCGAATATCTCATTTTTTGATACATTCAATTGGTATCACTTTTAATAACCGTTCAAATCGAAAAACATTATAACGTTTCCGTGTATCACATTGTCTGTTGCATCGTTATTATTATTATTCAACTCGTATAATGCGTACAAAAATAAAATATCCATGAACGCGCATGCGTGTAAATATTTTAGCGACGGTTTACGTTATGTTTTTCCTCTGTATTTTCTCTGATCACGCGCAATACGTGACGGTAACGAACACATTTGGTCGAACTACAGAGATTGACGTGATTAGAAACCGCAGTGTTCATCCGTCGCCACATAATTTCGTATTATAAATTCGCTGAAGTAACGGTAAGATGTAAATATTTTATTTTTGATGTATGCAATTACTTCGAAAATAAATCCCGACACGGAGGAATTCGCTAACGGAACTTGAAAAATATTTTTCCCAATGATACGATATAACTCACATCTATTTTAAATGTTTCACCCTGTCTCGGGGATTTAAAAAAACGCCTGCCAGATTAGATTAACGAAAAAAAAAATTTGAAATATATTTGTTTTTTCCCTAGTGATTTCTTTTTTTTTTTTTTTGTAAGCGTAGGTTGCTTTTGGTTGATATAAATCGTCGAATATGTATTCGAAATAATAATACAATTTGTAAAGGAAACGTCATGTAAACTGTTCTTAAACAATTTATCTAATGTGATTTTTAGAAAATATATGTCAAACAATAATGTCAATATAAATACGAATAGAGGAACGTGATGAATTTTTCAATATTGTTTAGAACGTAAAAACAAAACTGGAACGAGTTGCGCTGACAACATCCCCATTGTTGAAAACGCTAGGACAATTTCTTTACCACGGAGCTTTTTTTCCCAATCACCGAAAACGAGGGTATTTTTATTTTTTCCCGCTATATTCACTGTATTCGATTCTTCGATGTATTGTGCTGTTGCGGATTCTATATAAAATGAGGAAAAAGACCAAAGTCATCCCTTGCAATACAAAAATGTGTTTTGGTGTTTCGGTAATATTTGCCGTCTTTTAAAAGCCAAAACGTAAAGCGCGCAATTTTTTTCGAGAATTTCGAGTTCATCCACCGGAAAAATGTCCGTCTCTCCCTTGGGACACGAATGATGATAAAAATAAAAGAAAACCCATTCTTACCGAGTAATAATACTTGATGCCCATTTGTGCCGGGTTTCACGACGAGTATAATATAATGTAATAGTTGGCGTTTTCCACCGCGTGAAACATGTCCGAACTTGTGACCACCGTAAACATAACAAAACTAAACGTGAGACACAACAGCGTGAACCGCAAGAACCGCGCAGGCTACTGACTTTTCCTTTCGTGGAAAACGCGCGTAGAAGGAGAAACACGTGACCCGATGGTGGGCAGGAACGCAAGAAGACAATACACAATTGTAGGAAGACCGCACGAGGAGAAGGAGAAACAGACTTTCCTTAACGGTCCTGGGGGAGTATTGGCGCATGATAAGTGCATTTTATTTTCTTATTATTTTTTTTCCTACCGAATTACGATCGTGCCGTATACCGCCGACGAGGAAAATGATTCAAATCAGAATGTTACACGCTAATCATTTTTTTTTCTTTCTTGATGTGCTATTGAACTGGTTTTTATCAATTATATATTGCATCAAACGTTATGAAATATTGGACGAGGCTTCGGTTTAACGATGAAATCATCTACTGTTATACGTACGAGTATACTATAAGTGTATACGAAACGTCTACGTCTGCCAATGTTATTACATCAAATTTTTTTTTTTTTTTGCAGGTAAAACATTGTGGGTTCCAGTGACAGCTTACGTTTGCAGTACACCCGATTTACGAGTGATTATCGTTAGTCATTATATTTTATATAAAAAATGAAAACGTCGATGGCAAAATGTCAAATTTTCTTTTTTTTTTTTTTTGTTCTTCCATTACTACGTTAAGATAATAATACAAGTAAATTATATGATGACCGGCGTGACCCATCGGATGTTATGTGTTGTACTGTATCAAACGATGTTCGCACCGTAGACATTTTTATCCGAGCATAAAATAACCGTTATTGTATCTGGACAATTTTATCACGAAGAAAAAATTGTACACTTCTGAATCGACACTCTCAAACATGTAGTTTTGTAAATAAATAGATCTGTAAATCGGTTCAATGGGATAAAAATCATATCGGAAGACCGTCTTTTGGATGATTCGTGTTAATTCGTTAAAACGCCATTAAGGCAAAGGCGTTTGTGTGTAATGGCACGGATCCAAAACGCGTCAACACACCCTTTCACCGCGGCCCTTTTCGAAGTTTTCCGAATTTGTTCTTCTCCAATGATTTTCCATAATAATTTTACTCGGAACTAATAAAAAAACAACAACGGTCTATTCATTCTATTGAACGTAACACCCGCGGAGAAAGAATATAATTTGAACGTTAATTGTTGAAACCCGATACGCATTCTTACAATACGGGAGGTGTAAATTAAAACATTCTTAGACATTTACGTTACTGCAGTGGAAACACATTGCTGTAACGATCCTTTACTTCATTTTTTTTCGCCCAAACTCTACTTATATAGCAGTACGGGAAAATATGCATACCGTACTACAACATACATATTATAACATGGTCTATTACGATGAAAAACACTTAGAGATTTGCTTTGTTGACATTAATTTATGATTTATTATTGTTTTTAATATACTCGTATTATAGTACTATAGTGTTAGTTAGTGTACTATATGTTAACATAATATTTTACGGTCTAACATATTCATTCTAGATTAACTGCTAAAAATAAAACGCCACACTTTGTCTACGATTACTATATATATTCATAGGGTAAATTAGTATTTGGCAATAATCAAGTGCAGAAATCATTAAACGAACGAATAAAACAAATAACAATAAGTCGAATTAATTAACCGTTGAGATTTACAAACACAGTGAATGGAAATTTTACAATTATTTTATGTTATCAGAATATTTCAAAATAAAATTAAAATAAACCTTCGAAGTTCTTTATTATTTTGGGCCGACTTCATGGCACTTATGACTTTTTAAGAAAGAAATTAATTTATTTCCATATATCAAATTTGTATTGCACTAAAAAAACACATGAAAAATACTATTTTGTGTAAATAAATCAGTGAAGATTTGGTGAAACCAACATTTTGTTATGTCACATTTTACCACAAGAGGTTATTTTTAAATATAATAAATACTATTTCATACAACGTATTTAATTAAGTTTAAAAAAATAAACAATCTTAGTCGACCGGGGGTACCAACTATTTTAGCTGAAAAATTTAAATAACATCGTTCATTTAAGCGCAATATTTTATAAATTAAATATTTATTTATAAATTATAATATTACAATTGATTTGGTCTATAAGTAATTCAAATTACACTCATCCAAAATCGAATGATATTTTTAATATGACTTAATTTTTCTTCCTAGAATGGAGTGTTAAGTCTTTATCGTACAACTGCACATTTATAATAACTGGTTAATGATAAAATATTCATCATTGCTATATATTTCATTACTCTTCCTACACTTTACTTTTATCTGAATATCGATAAATATCAACATTTAGTGTTATAAACTTAAATTTTAAATTAAATTAAAATATTACTTATTTATTCTAGGAAATAAAATAATTTAATTAAACGGGTGAAATACGTTTTTTCTGTATTTTCAAAATAAATCATTACAAATAAATGTTAATGCATTTAAGTATTCTAAATAATTATAAAGAAATATAGCAATTAATTAAGTTTGTGTAGATCAATCAAACACATTGATTGTACTTACAAATATTTTTTGTTGAATTAAATATTGGAAAAAATAAATGTATTCACTTTTATATATACCAGGTACATTTGAAGATATTAAATTCTTGACGAGCAATAGTTTTTCATAAAACAAATTGTATAATTGTACATAATTTTGAAAAATATAATTTATATTCCCTTCCGTCAAGATAAAACATATTATTTACTTCAAAAACATTTTTAAATTGGTTTACTTACGTAACGTATATGTAACGAGTATAACAAACGCTATAGAGAAAAACTAATAACATTCAATTAATCACAATACGCCTGCTGTGACGAAAACGATTTGTGTAATGCAATAATATGCATAAAATCGCTATGGACGAAACTATGGCCTGGACCAGATAAGCCCGTATGTCCTAATCTCATACTGACACTCGATAGAAAAAAGTTCAGAGTAAAAATTGTAATCAATTATTTTTATTAAGTGGGTGGTAAAAAAAAATCCTTTTTTAAATATTTTTACAAACTCGGACAAATGGAAACTTGCAAACGTTGTCCATTCAACCGCTAGCCAAGACCGTTCAGATAATCATATTTTACCGTATAATATGGAACAAATAACTAAAAGCATAAATGTCGATAAAATAGTCGAATAACTCAAAAAGTTAATGCCGTTTGTTTTTATAAGTTCCGTCCTCGCGATACATATTCGACCGCATCCGCGTACATTTTAAATTGTTTATTTTTTATTCTGGTATATTTTTCTGGTATTTTTATCTGGTATTTTACATAAAAGACCCAAAAATAAAAGCTGATGCGTTCATAGATAATCAACAATTATTAAAACAAGTAAAGGAAATTGTACAACTAAGTAGCAAAATCATATTTGATGATAAAAGCACCCGATAACCTAAACAATGTACAGAGTTAGCACGAACTGCCTTTAGCACGAAATATAAATTGTCCATATCAAAAAGGTTACATCTCAATATCGAAAAAAGAATTATTAAGATACGTGTAATGGAGCGTTGCAACGTATGGATGTGAAACGTGGATAATAAATTATGCTGAAAAAAAACTAGAAGCTTTTGGGATGTGGTGCTGGAGACTTACAGTAAGGATAATCTGGATAGAACGGGTGGGGGGGGGAGAGACGTAAAAGTTCTTAGGATTGTGGGAGAAAATCGTACGTTCATAGATACACAATTAGAGCAAAGCATTGGAAAATGATTAGACATGCCCTAAGACACCCAGAAGAGCCGCATATTATAATATTAGAAGGTATGAAAAAAGAAAATAAAACTGCAGGACGACCTCGGAGCTCTTATATAGGACAAATTAAACGTGATGCAAGAGTCAAAATCTATAAGGAGCTTAAATAAAAGGTGAGCAGTCGGTCAGAATGGAAGATTAGAGTTGTAAACCAACCTTCGGGTTAAAAAAAAAAAACGACTATTATGAGATAGACTTGAGCTTATTACATCGAGTTATACGTATTTGTACAGTTTCACCTGTTTATTTATATGATAATCATTGTGTAAGATACATGGTTCACGAATCCGATAAAAAAAAACGTATTGAACGCAAGCGTACTACGATTATAACTACAAAATACATAACAAAATCACTTTAAATGCGTATTATGCGTTTAAGTGAAAAAAACGTCTAGAATGTTGTCGTTCATTCTAACGCGGCAATACGATTTTCACGGTTTCCTATATTATTATTATTGTTGTTGTTGCTGTTGTTATTATTATTGTATTATAATATATGAATGGATCGTGATTTGTGTGTGCACGTTTAACGTACGCAGAATGACGATTTTTATGTACATATCGAGAACCGTGTAGGAGCACGTTATTCCACGTCACATTAATTCAAATTACTAGAACATGGCTTCTGAAACTTTTATAAACACTGTACCCCTTTTAATCAATAAACCTTTTTGGGTATCCATTCTTAGTTAGTAAATTAAAATAAATATAAAGAAGTTTAAAAACGTACATACATTTTTATTTCATTGAAACAAAAAATATTAAAAAAAGCTTACTTTCAATAAAATTAGTGAGAAGAATGACCTCGTTTTTATTGGCACAGTTGATATAGGGTTATAATATATAGGGTTATAATTTAGTTGAATACAATCTTAAATCATCTTCAACATATAATTCGTTTCTATATTTACTATTAACATGAATTAAACTTAAATAACCATTTTCCAGATCAATTATTTAAATTTAAATGTTTGTGGACCAAACTCGTGCCGCCAAAAAATCTTGAGTACCCCCAAGGGGTACGCGTACCACAGTTTGATAAACACTGTACTAGAAAACTAAACGAGTTCGTCGTACGTTACGAACTCTATCGCATGCATACCCGTCGATGTTTTGCGTACTGACTTTTAGTAAAATTCTTGAACCCCCAAAAATCACATGAAAAAAAAATATAGTAAAAATGTCCAATCCTGCTCGACGAATATTGAACGAGTGCGATCAGCCCGATTGTATATGTACATTTACGTATTATGTAAAATTGCATTTATGCAACGTATGCCGCGCGCTCGAATTGTGTACCTGCGGTGCAACAAATATAGTATGATCATACAACGATACAAATTAATGTCGACACGTTCCGACTGTAATAGCTTACATGTACGAGTGTGTTGTAACGGAAATCTCGGAATCCAACCGAGATGATTGAACTATCAGTCATCCTTTTACTTTGAATACTTTTACAACGGTGAATACTTTTGAGATGATGTGTGAAAAACGCATATTGCAATGTTACATGGTCGTGTAATAAACCGGGAGTTAAGACACCCTTATTGATCCACGTGCGGTTCCGGAAAGGCAATTATTATTATTACAGTAAACGAACACAAACACGTATCATGGTCACCGTCGACGACTGCGTTTCGAACTTTGTTTATCGGGCGAGTGCAGGACGCGTGACTCGCTTGGTCTCGGAACAACTTGCATAGAGGTAGCACGTGCTACTTAGTAATTAGTGGCGTAGCTATAAGCCGAGATTTTGAAGGCATAGTTGTCCCTCTCTCCCGTTATGTATACATTTTGTTTTTGAATCTTTTGACACATTTATACAACGAATTTGTGATTTTGATGTTGTAAATGTTCTCCCCCCCCTTTTTTTTTAATGAATCATCACTACACCAACGATTAAATCAAAATTGTATACCGGGTTACAAATTCCGTTGAGTGATTTTATTTTTTTATTTTGATCATTCCAAATGATATTTAGAATTGATGCGACAAATTTATTCTGCTTGATAGAAACTAAAAATCGTCAAGTCCACCACTGATAGTGATGAAATAGGATTAACAGCTACAGTGGCGGTATAATAAATAAAATAATACCAAGTATCCGTAGGCGAATAGATAGAACGACGACGGTTTGATCGGTCGAAAACGAATACGATCGTAATAAATACGATGTTTCGTCCCGAAGACGTTTCACTACGAATGTTCGATATTTATTACACTTGATCATTTGCACACACACAAGACCATAATTACTATAGTATAGTTATAAACTTTATAAATTATAAAAAAAAACCAAAAAAATTCTTCTTGTTGCGCATTCGACTTAATTCGTTGTTTTATTGACATAAATAGTTTCTGACAAAATCACCGATATCGTACTATAACCGACCAAGGACAACAATCGTTAAAGAATATTACTGGAATAACAAAATACAGGCACTGCACCTTATTAGTATTTGATGAATCGAAATTAACTGTTAATGAGCAGTCAGATTTTTTTTTCATTTTATTGGACTGCAATCGTCGCCGTAGATTACATCGTTTTCTGATCAATTTAAATTACCGTTTTCGTTGTAAGAACAATGGTTTAGATAGTTATTACCAGGGCTCGTAAGTTCTTTTCTTCATTTTTTTTTGCTACAACAGAAAAGATGCTAAGTGAGATAAAATTAATTTCATAACAATAATTATAAAAATCTAAATTTTAATAGATTACATATTTTTCATGTTTTGTGTGTATTGACATATTTTTTTGAGTTATTAGCGCATATTATTTTATGTAAATTCAGCAAAATCGTTTTTCATTAAAGTTAAAAAAAAAAAATTAGATCAATAAATGCTTAAATTCATTCTTATTTACTTTTCTAAACATGCTTACAAAATCTTAATATTTTATCAGTATTTTTATTTTCTGACGGAAGCAATATTATTGCGCACCGCTATCACCCTTCTATTGACGTGTGCTTTACAATCTATCAATTTATTTTCACCGCAACGTGTGTTCATTAGTTATAATTTTAATAAAATGTAATCAGAGAAATAAAATATAACTTTTAAAAATATGAACGGATAATGCTTATACATTTTTTTTCGTGTATAGTTTAAAATTTTGAATGCATATAAATGTATATTTTGAATTTTTTAGTGCATATTTGAGTGCATATTTTATCAAATGTTAGTGGATTATTTATGCGTTTCTTAGTGCATGAATTTACGAGCCCTGTTTATCACCGTCGTGATGTTAAATGAATAATGTAACATTTTAAAAACAAAAAATCTTATCGAATTACATTTTTCAATATGAATACATAAATATACAAATCGTACGTAAAATAACTGATTTTAGTTAATAATAATATGCATGACAATCAAAATGTAATACGATGATCCTTCATTCTCTCGGTTTAATGAATAATATTTTTTCGTGAAGACAAAATACAATAACTAAATGAAAAATAATAATGAACAAAAGTCAAGTTCATTATTACAATATGATATAGATATTATATACAAGCGTTCAATTTCAAAAGCGGATATGAAGCTTTGTTTTCTTTAACTACACTTTAAATCGATGAATTTAACAAAAAGTTCTGTCGGTAAAGATTCTAAAGTACAAATGAAATGCTATTTTTAAATTAATTATAACTTAAACATAAAACTTAATTTAAATTCTTGGAAAATGTTTTGAAATTTTAACTTCGCAGTATACAGCTTTATAGTTCATCTTTATACTATTCTACTTAATACTTATACAACAATTTTCATCTGGTTTGATATCAATCTAATGCGTATTTTCAACTGTATTAAAAAAGTAATTCAACTGCATAAAACGTCAGAATGGATTATTATATTATTTTCTTAAATCTGCTAGAAATAATAATAATTGAGCTAAACCATTGGGAATTATAAAATATGTATAAATTACGTTCGTACTTGACTTCAAACTATATATTATAAAACCGATATAATTCTACGATACCGAATTAATCATTTAACGTTAGTTGTTCCACGCGATTAATTCATCTAGATCCGTTAACTTTAATCTGAAAAATGAAATCCTAACTCCGTGTCATTAGATCTTGCTGATAAATATCTCTCAAACTTAATTTAAGAGCAATAATTTTACGTAGGTATTATTAGTGCTGTACATTTATGATATATTATATTCAATAGTTCCTCCAAGAAACCATATTTTATTCGACACTGTTACAGAACTTTCCGTAGTACATTGCTATTGCTGTATAAAATTCGGAAATAATTGATCTTTTCAATGTATGTATATATATGTGACCATTTTCTCATGTGTTTTCATTATGATGAGATGACTTCAAATTTATATACAAGAAATGTTGTCATCTAACAAAAATAATTTATAACATTGATAGCACAACATATTAATTAAAACAAATACGATACAACAGATTTGACGAATCAATAAAATATATTCATATTAATTTATGTATTTATAACTTAATTTTAAGTTTTTAAAGTATCATAATTATTGTGATAATTTAATAATTAAAGTTATTAATTACCAATAACAAAAGCATATTGAAGTTTTGTTTTTGGTTTTTATTTATAATCGAATAATACAATACACTAACGCGATTGATAGTTAATATTATAAACATTGCAATAAGTAAGATAATTATTTTATCCTTAATTTCATTTAAACTCAATAATTCATACGTTATTAAAACTAATTTTCTATACAAGTATTACCATAAGTCTTTATAAAACCAATTGAATTTTTTTTTTTTTTTATATATATAACCATTAAAACCTTGAAATATCTCCAAAAGTGTATAATCCTATCATAAAAATACCATATTCACTTGTGAAATGTTTTATGTTTTACTTTGTCGGTACGTTTTTGTTTTTTTGTTTTAGGGTAGTAAACTACATTTTTGTATAAACGACATAATAGATATTTTCAGTGGTTAACTTCGTGGCTTGTCAACAATCTTGTAATTTATGTTTTATTTCAAAAACTAAAAAATAATTCAAAATTAATCAAACTTCTTATACTCAAAAAATGTTATTTAAATGCATTGCTATATCTTAAAATGACAAAACGTTTTTATACAATATAATTTTTACTTCACCATTGAATAAAAAACTATATTTTAAATCAAGATTTTACTTATTTTTGAATACGGTAGTGATATTTTAATTAGCTTTTTAAAAAAGAATGTTCAAGTCATGTATTTTATTAAATAAATTCACCTCGGCACGGAATATTATTTAAATTTTTAATAATTAATTTTTATTAAAAATGTAGACATACAAATAAAACCCTAATAAATTATAATTGTTATCAAAACTTTCACTGTACGTTACATTTTACTTGTTGGCCATTATAAAATATAAATACAAAATTACTATTATTTTTATCACTGAGCTTTTGAAATATAAATTTAGAAAATTATAGACGATAGAGAATGATTCATTTTTTATTTTTATTTAAGAAAAATCCAGAATCTTCTTTTAATCCACAACTTTTATGTCAAGAACATTTAAAAATCGTTCTTAATAATAATAGTGATTATAATTATTATTAATATATTTTATTTTTAAAAACTTAACCATGGCAATTTAATGGTTGCGAACAATGCCAGTAAACAATATATAATACTTTAGCTTCTTTAAAAAAATATTTTTATAGCAATAGCACTTAGAAAATAATTAAAAAATCAAAATTCATTATAACTGGAGTATTGAAAATAATATATTTATATTGTATTGATGTAGATTTATAACTATTTATATCCTTAATATAAACATAGCTAGTTTTATTTAAAATAACAGTTTATTTATTGGAACTATATTTACTTTAAAATATAAATAAAAAGTAACTAAAATCGGTCTTTGATTTCTATATTGAGCAATTATTTTACTTAGTTGTTCATCGATTAGTATAGTGATATAATATAATTTTTAGTCGGAACGTATACACTGTGTAAAATTATGTAAATATTATCAAAAAAAGATTATAAGCTGGGTGTAGTTTTAATAGATTCAAGGTTTTATTAGAAACTTAAGTTTACTTCAATTCCCAACCAATTATTCGCTGTTTGTTGAGATATTTTCCGAGATCTTAGAGCAATTTAAAAATGAACTTTTTTAAAGTAAGTTCATAGTTTGTGTTTTCAATTTCACCTTATATTTATTAATTTTATTTAAATATTAAGATATTATTCATCAAAAGTTTGACACTTATAACACTTTAAGTTCAAAAATATTTTTCTAAAATAAAAAATGAGTGAATCATTTTTAATAAATTTCATTTCACTAATAATTTTAAAAATTCCTTGCATGTTGATTATTTTATTGCGTAATTTTTAACATATTAATGGCAAAAAATATTGTCTAGCTGTTTTAAAATTGTATGTCAAATAAACATAAAAGTTATATCTTGAAATACTATCTACTTTGTTTACTATACAAACAACTATATTGTGTAAGCCACACAGTGTGTTAAAACCTTCGAGAAAGGTTAGCAAATTAAATTAGAAAGTGACTATTATTGTATTTTAAAAACGATTTCAAACAGAGCTACTTTTATGGTTCTTTTCAAGTTTATTTTTTTTTTTTTTGCAAAATAATCGAAATTATACAGTTTCGGAACGCAAAATACAATTCATGGCCAATTTCTAATGGAATGATATGCCACATAAAACTTTTGAAACACATTTACTTCACTTAAAAGTAAAAAGTATTCTCTGGCAAAAACACATTATTGTAAAACCAATAAGCTTTCTCATTCCGTTAAAAACTGAAATTGTAAATTAAAATATAAAATAAATATTACAAAATTTATCACAGCGTAATTTACAAATATTTTTATATAAGATATTTTTAACTGGTGTCAGCACTAACACAATATGATCTAGGTACCTGTACTTCAAAATTATGTTTTAGAATAATGATATTTTAGTAAACCATAAATTTATACATAATCAAAATACAAACAAATTAACATCGATAATAATATCCTTTATTTTTTTAATTTGTATTTATTTAAAGATTATTATTTACTAAATATTGTTAAGAGAGATCTATAATCTTCACTGACTCATTAAACTTGAATATCCCTTCAACAGCTGTAGTTATTTTGCGTATCCCTTCAACAGCTGTAGTTATTCTGCGTCATTATATTCAATGTACGAATCAAAATAAAATTACATAAACAAATATAAAACTAATAATTAATTACAATTTCTTAAGCCATTCGGTCAGTAACCAAAATCAGTTCTTTATCAATTATAATAATATTATTGTTTAATTTTTTTTTTTTTTAAATATGGAGTTCATAATATTAATATACACGTTCAAGTTTATCGTCTAATCATGGACAATTTACACCCTAGATTATAAAGGTAAATCTTAAATTGTGTTAATATTAGAATAAAAATATCATGAATAATAATATACACTTAGGTCGTCCTAATTGCATGGTGTTTAAATAACCAGTTAATTTAAATAAGAATAATAATAATAAGAATAAATGTTGCATGGGATTATATGGGCTAGGCTAATACATTTTAATTTACTAAATTATGTTATGTATGCAACTCGTTAAGTTGAACCATACATAAGGGTTCTAATCTAAAGGAATAATAATTATTTTTTTTACTTGTATATGCAAAAAGAAACCTTAGTAATCTGTTATTCATCCTGTTTATATGGTAATTTTTTTTTCTTATGTGCAATTATATTGTCCACATCTACTGCAGTCTATCATATCGGGAAATAGTTTTTTTTATGATGCAATTAGTTTCATAAAAATAATACTTTACCATTCTTTTGGTTTTATTGCCGTTTTCTAATTCGTTATTCAGGTATTATCTACTTAAAAAAAAATCAAATTTTGTTAATAGTTCAAAATAACTGTGAGAATTTATATTCAGATAATCATATTTAATTATTAGATACAATAATACGTCATATAAGTCAGTCGTACGAGTACGTAATAATAATGCATATTGTACCATGTATATTCATAATAATTATAATGATTAATATTAATTTCTCTAGTTTGGCCTCCAAATTTTAATAAATGAAATTTAAAATTAGCATATAAATTGTTATAATACTGTTTTTGACATAATATCTACCTACTTTACAATGTAACTATGCAGAATGTAATTTCTCATTTAAATATATCGATGTTAAAAAAATATAAATAATTGTACACACATCATGCGTCCAGCACCTAAACATCTGTATCTGACTACGACAAACGTTTTTATTATAAAAGCTTCGGTGTGTTCAACAACACATTGTGTCCGTAAATTAAATCTATTGCACTGTACCTGTACCTGTAACAATATTTGCACACTTCACGCGCATTTGAACGGAGTAAAAGTGCAGTAAATTCCGTACAAGAACCCTTTGCACATTCATTGCCCCAAACTATCATCCGTACGTATCCCACCATGATCACCGCACGTTGGATAATATTTTAAAACAACTTAAAAACAATCACAATCGTAGTGTGTAAATAAAATATACTTATGTTCTGTACGAAATCGGTGGGATATGTGGGAAGTAATTCCTCGGCTAATGATAGTAAAAAAAAAATAAAAAATTATCTCCGTTGTGAGACGCGCATAAGTTTAATATATTTTTTTCTATTTCGTTGGACTATTTGAACGCTGTGAGTAATTCATCCGCACCCGAGAAAAATGGTCTTGCTGATTTTAAAAATCAATAATTTATCTACATAAGAGACTATGGTTATAAATGCACAAGTATAATGTATATTATATTATAATGCTTACACATTTTCCGCTGCATAAATCGAAACAACAGATATACTGGTATGTGGAATTTAACATCAAATACAATATCTAGACTTACAGTGGGTTTGATCTGATTGATTAAATCCGTGTTTTCAAGTTTTAGTATAAAATATATTACGAAATGTGTGTGTATATTATACATGCAAAATATGCATTTATCACATTTTATATTTTGTGCAACAAACTGAATTATTAAAAAAAAAATTAAAAACCCGGTATATGTTACTGACTAACTTAACTATGTACCAATTGGTTTTATATTGTGATAGCACGATATAATATTTGTCTGTTATAAAAGTATTGGCTATTGAATTATTTATTTCCCAAACACAGTTTATACGCTGTATTGATCAGTAAAAAGTACGCTACACGTTTATATACGAAATATTATTTCGGTTTAAAAATAAAAATATTTTTTAAATTCTTTAATACTACTAAATTATTTTCCTGATAACACATTAGATAATATCATTTCATGTATCACGTTTTGTACATGCACATTATTTGTGTATTAAACTAATGGGTCGCAAACCGCAGAAAGGTCACAAATACAATATAACGCAATATAGAATTATCCCAGTGTATTGACAAACAGGCAAATGTAATCAAAAAGATAAGTACGATTTATGTAAATATTTGCACTATTTTAGAATACACAGACTAGCGTGAATGTCACTTAGAAAGGCGACAAACAAGCCCAATCGGTTAATTAAATGAAATGGAAAAACAGTGAACGTTACCCTTTGCATAAGGGTTCTACGAGGTCTAGTACGGGAACCTATCAACTATAACCTAACCATTCGCCAATGCAGCATCGACTCCGCCAGTACCAACTCCGCCAATATAGAATCCGCCAGTACAGGTAGTCTAAAAACAACCTATCGACTCCGCCAGTTACCAATTTTTTACTCAACCTGCTGCTGTTTTTTGTGGTTGCTATATCAATATTATATTTTAAAATCTCCGTTAAATTGTTTACATTTTTTTTTCCAATAAAATCGAAACTTAAATTTTAAACATTTTAGGACTTCACTTTCTACACCTGTTAGCTTTATTCGTAAACTTGAGTGCCACTGCGTGGCACATTTTGTTTATAATATATGGCGTAAGGTCTAGCCGAATCGATGAAACCCCGTCTAGTACATTTAATTCTATAGGACTATTGCTAATTACTAAAATAGCGTACTATGCAAAAGCCGTTATTAAACATCCCGATTGGACATAAGCAATATATACGAGTATGTTTATTTTAATTTTTTCCAGTAAGTTTATTGTGAATTATCATTTGCCTGTTACAATAGAGTGTATATTGTATGTATACCTAAATGAAATCGTAGAAAACAACGTTTTTTGGGTGTCTCATTGCACCAGGAATCCACGCTGACAAATTATTCAACAGACTCGTACCTCAATCGACGTAGTTAACTATAAAATGTTTTGTCAACGAAACCGTACACATTTTTATTTAAGATGGAATTATTTTTCGATAGTATCGAATTTAAATATATTTATTCCAATATTGCTTTTTTTTTCTAAATCAGTGTTTGCGGTGGATGAAAAACATTACATTTTTCTTTTTTTTATAACAACCCACGTCATTTAAAGTTCTGGGAAACAATAAGTAAAAAAATTGAATATTTGAAAAAAGAAAAAATGTTTTTTAAATTGGTGGGTATAAAATAAGGCTAAGAGGACACACCTACATATGTTGTTTCGATCTGACGTACGTACAACATATCAAATTTGTGTTCAGTAATTCAAATGTAATGATGTTAGTTTAAATATTAAAATATACTAACCTATAATAGTACTTTGAGGGAAGAACATTTTATATGTTTTGTTGATCAGTAAATTTTTAAGTGAATTATGAATTTTTTTTATTGTAATATTTTACATACTAATAACTCGCTTAAAAATTAAAATATCTAAAATATCAAAAAACCCCGACCAACAAAACACAAGTAATATTCTTCCCTTAAAGATTAATGGGTAAATTTACTCAATTATTAAAGCTAACATCAATACATTTTAACTACTGAACGAAAAATTGCTATGTTATACGTTTGTCAGACGAACACAAAACAAACGGGTGTTGCATACAGCTTAAGCTAATTCATATAGACCACTGCGTAAATATAAACCTACAAATAAACAATAATTACAATATACTGTTTCTAATATTAATAACTTTGTTTTAAAAATATCATAATTTTGTTAGACATTTTTTTTTTTACACTTATTTCACTGATTTTGATATCAGTCAGAAAACAAATACAATACCCCAACACACGTAACATCTGATATATTAAAGAAAATTGCTTTATCCACAAGTCCTCCTTTTCATAGATATGCAACATGCATAGTACCGAAATCATGAGTTCCGATCAATTCTACATCGGCACCTTAACTTCCGCTGTCTGCAACACTGGACACTGATAGTCATTTTGACGCAGGAATTTCGGTCCGATAAGATGCTTTGAATATGATAATAAATCCTAAATCCATCGTTTTCCCGCCATGGATTGATGCCTTCTGCGCCATTGACAATTCTGTTTGAGCATATTTAGTTGACCGAAACGCTAAATAAATCGCGAAATATTGGCAACATTTGATTGACGTTTTGGACGGTTCATAATCAATAAATAGGACAAAAAAATATCAAATCAAGGTAATAATTATAAAAATGCCTATAAACAAACCACAATATCAGCAATACAATCCGGCTCCAAGGACCAAATGTTACACTGTATAACTAAGTTATAGACATAAATTCAATATATGAATATGTGATAAACAATAAACGGACTATAATAATTATAATAAAAGAAATTAATGCAAATGGAGTAGCGGAGAACTTTCTGGAAAACATCATCAGCCAATGTGAACAGCAAAAAATCGTTTCTGCAGCATTCGATTATGCACGTGTAATTAATGTACCGTAATTCGCAAACTTTTTAACATATATTTCGTTCGGAAGTGAAACCGCATATTAGTACGTTATAGCGTTAGTATACTCGTTCAATACCGTTGGAACATGCACGATCAAAACGAATACGATCCGACAAAGGTTGGACCGTAGACGACGAGGTAGAACGATATCGGATTTCGCTGTATAAGAACAACCTCTGACTAATCGTTTATCACTATCGTAATAAAATTGTGTTATTGTAATATGCGCTGTATAAGAACTTGACGATTTTGTCAACAAGAAAATTCTCGGCACAGTAGTGCGATCAACGGTTTTCTGCCGCCGTTCGAGCGATAAAGTTTGGAAACGTAATGACCAAAATCAAATTCACGACGACGAACAGCTACACGTATATAATATTATCACCAGGACTCATAACTTCTAGCATTTGCATATTTCTTTTGAGAGGTCTTAGAGGTACCTATGTGAGCTATAAATTTGTTTCAGATAACCAAAAAGCTACATACGAAATTTTATGTTGCATATTTTCGCATACTTCGGAGTATAAGTGCTATTTTGCTTTTTTTTCGCTTTTTTTTTTGCTTATTTTTAGATTTTTGCATGATTTTTTTTTAAAAATTTTTTACTAGCCTAATACATTTTTTCTTAAAAATAACAAGTAATTATATTCATATTAGTAATTAATTCGTGTTAATTAATTTTTCTTTTTATATAACTTATATCAGAGGTTTCCAAACTGTGGGTCGCGACTCATAAGGGGGTTGCAATTATATTTTTAGTGGGTCGCGTTATATTTTTCATGTGTTTCTATTACTTATGGTTGATGTTTAATCGTTTAATTAGTTTTATTATAAACTGTTATCTGGGTTTGTGACAATTACAAATTTACTGCGACCAATAGACATAACGATATTTCTTTATATGTCTATTCTCGACTGTGTCAACACAACGCAATCAGATTAATGATTATTGAAAATATAACAATATATTTGAAACAAATTGGTACCTGTATGACGTTCAAATAAATTGATTATTTTCAGTAACAAACGGTACATTGAATACGATACATGCACGCAGTTTAAATTTTGCTATTTTTCAAATAACCAATAAATTCGTTTTTTTTGTGATTTTGTATAGTTACTATGGACAAATGGTTAAATAAAAAGTCAATAACTCAAAGTTCTACGAAAACTGAAGAAACAGAGATAATATCTGAGTCAGCGGTTAAAAGAGAAAATTAATTGATGATTAGCTTACAAGTTCTTTCCAATCAATATAAAAAATGGATATCAATCCAGCTATGAAAAATAGGAAACAATTACATCCTTCACATTAAAATTATATACTTACTAATTAAATTACATAGTATAAACTTTGTTTTATAAATTTAATACTTTTCTTCAATTTAAAATGATAAAAATAGCAAAAAAAAAAAAAAAAAGGTCAATGATATTATTTTGGGTCGTCCAAAATTGAAATAATTTCCAAAATGGGTCGTACTATAAGAAGTTTGGGAACCTCTGACTCATATAATATCAGAAGAAACTATATATACCTATACAAGTTTAGGTGACGCGCGACGTACGCCCGTAACTTCGTAATCCCATCGATAAGGAAACCATTACAATTGTATATAATTGTAGCTTGTACTGTAGTATTTTATTTTTATAGTTTCTAGGTATTCGGGTATTTCGATATCATTATCGAGATATTCCGATATTATCATTCTCAGATTATTTACAGATTATTTTTCATTAACATTTTGCAATAGTTTCCGATTTTTCGTACTGTACGCATGCTAGTTCGTTTTGTAAATTCAGTATGTAAATTTTATTTTTTTTATAATAGAAGCTAAAATAATAAAATAATATAATAAATAATAGTAATAATAAAATAATAATTTTTGTATACATACGTTTTTTTTTTTTTCATATTTTAGTATTTTTAGTGCATTTTTAAGCGCTTATATGAATACTTTCTAGAGCATATTTAAGCGCTTATAACAACCTTTTTTAGAGCTATAAGTTATGAGCCCTGATTACCACGTTCGGTTCTCGTGTACTATCGTACGGAGATAGTACAACATGAGCTTATGTGTGACGGTTGTACCGAGTTTCCTGTTACCCTGTTCACGTGACGTTTTGTACGGTATTCGGCGATATGGTACGCATGATATTCGTGCTCGCGTACACCCGGTTCATGATAATTGCGGGACACCGCGTACCGGAACGGTTTTGACGGCTGTACCGTTTGTCACGGAGATGTGTACGTTCTTGTGCTGCGCCACCGAATGACTGGCGAATGACTGGTGCGATTCTAACAGGCCGTTCGTATTGCACGCGTAGTCCACGCTCGACGTTATGTAAAGATTACGGGTAAAAGTATTCGAACGAAAACTGTGCCGCTTTGAATAATTAATATATATATATACTTAAATAATACGTTTACATTTTACAAAATGATTTCCCTTGTTTCAACACATGAACACAGAATACGACGGTTGTAACGTTAATTACAACATTATTACGGTTCGTGTTTGTTCGTATAAGAAAACGTTTTCATTTTTTTCGTTAGCATGCTCTTGAAATGCACGTATTAATACGGTGGAACATCAAAAATACTTTGAAACATTGATGGTAAATAAATACACAAATTTATTTAATTAAATGCATTGGCTCGTGAATAGCTATTATACCGTAAACGTAATAATAAGTTACCTCGCGTACGAGTTTTGGATTTTCTTTTCAAGCAACCGTAATCAAATAATATCACGTCTACACGTTTATTTTGACTCCTGCTGAGGACGTTTGTTTAGTTTACAAAATAATTGCGAAACGTATCATCTTGCGCTCCGTTTTTAATTTTAAAACCATACATACGATGTGAATCTCGATCAAGAATAATATTTATTAACTATATCACAAATTACGACCAAATAATATATGTATTTACGTTGAATATTTTATATTGAACAAGGTTCGTGAATAGACTAACAATACCAAAATGGACCAAAATGTACGCATCGTAAATAATGTAGATATTATTACATGTAATAGCGTGACAAAAAATGAAATAAACGAGTTCGTCTATTTCAAATCGAAAATTGATATGATACAATGGTAATGAAATCTTAAATAACGCTTATAAGTTCTCTGCAATTTAACAATTAACTGAATATGATAATAATGAAAAATTTAAAAATCAATAAAAAAAATTGTTATTTTGTTTGCAAAAATGTCACATTATTAAAATATAACATAACAAATTACATTACCATAACTAATGAAGTGCGCGCGTGTGTAGATATATGTATTCAAGCATCACAACCTCAAATTCAGGTTAATAACTTATAGTAGCTTAGTTATTATATATAATCGTTGATTAATAAACAAATACTAAAATTTAATTGATATACAATTAAGTTAACGATAACATATTAGTTTATTTAAAGGAAAAAAAAAGAAAAATGTATATCAGTTTAAAATTGTTGAAGTGATATTATAGGCTTTTTAGAGACCATCGTCATCCCGCCACATGAAGAATTATCTTATTCTGTTTCCAAGTGGAATCTGTCGATTTTTTTTAAAAAAAAAAAACTACGGGAGTTATCGTAATAGTTATAAATTGCAAGAAATTAGATTATGATATTTTTAATTACTTACAATTTGTTTTGATTTGCACTTGTATTGGTTCTTAATTAAAATTTATATCAAGTACTACCAAAATTTATCACTTCTTCAGCTATTCTATTTTACATTTAATTTTAACTGGCATATTTTGGTAAGTCTGGACTTCTCAATATTTTATAAATATTTATTTTTTAATTCACCACAGTTAATATTCTATAATACTTGAAAATAAATAATTTGAAATGTACAAAATTTGTGTTTTATTTTTTCCAACGCTCTATCTCATTGCATATACAATATGAATTTTTTTTTTTTTTGTTTGATAATTCTTATGAATATAAATTACATTAATCCTAGACGATTACGTTCTTTTAAATACGTTATTTTGTATAAGTACAATAATAATACACTTTATATTTTAGTAATTCTATTATTCCATATTTTCACTTTCTCTCTACTAAGAAATATTTGAAAATAGTATAGATATGTAGTAAATTTAATCAAATAAATTAAAAGGTTTAGTACACTTTTTGTCATTATAGAATAAGTAATTCAGAGCGTCTCAAAATACACTTTTTGCCACAATACGTATGGAGACGAAAAACATATATGAAATGGAATAGAGTAATGATTTTGTTTTTCATTGAACTCGACACCTCGTCTTTAGAGTGAAATACTATTGCTAGAGACAACCACAAAAGAACAAACAATTTTTAAACACATGACTCTATCTTTCTCTCTCTAAATAGAAAACTATTAATCACAAAATTTACCATTGACATTTTTTTATACTCACAATGACCGAACCAAATACTGATAAGTAATTACCAAGTCGTAAACTCAGGATAATAATATCTTTTAACCTTAAAATAATAGTTTTGGACTTTCATGAAAATTATTTAACAACAAATAAAATTTTATTATCGTTTTTATTAAATAATATATTTTTAAAAGTACTAAATTATTTACATTATATCTCAAAAAAGTATTTTAATTGAATTACATGTATTATATTCTACAACTACTAACATATTTTATTCAAATAACTTAATGGATTGATAGTTACATTGAAAAAAAGGATACTCTTATTTTATTGCATTTTTTTAAACGACATTCAAACTTAAAAATAAAACTTTCAATTATGAAAAACACTTTCTATGCCAATAAGTTTTCAAAAATAACATTTTAAAAATTGAAATATTGAAAAGAATAGGAAAACAACATTTTAATTACAAGATTAGATATACATAACGCTGTCAATATAAATTATTGTGTTATGATATTAATTACGTATTTTTCCTATTATAAACGAGTTTATTAAAGAACAAATTATCAGTTCAAAATAATTGTATATAGGAAACAATTTAAATATTTAAGCTGGATTTTTACAACTTTTAGATATAGGAACCAACATTATCCTATGAGTATCTTATTATATTATAAAGAAAATACTTAATTATGTTTTTTATAATATACAAAACTTCCAATTGAAACTCAATTTTAAGTGTATAAATATAGTTGTAAAGTTAAAAATATTATCAATAAATAAGTTTTATTGAAAAATAACTTTTCATTAAAATTTGTTTCAGAATAGCATTTTTCAATAAAACAATACTAATTCAATTTTTTTTTATCCCATCTCATAAGACAACATTTCAAAATCATTCCTAACCTTCTTATCAATGTCTCAATAAAATACTTATTAAATTCATATTTTCTCTATCAATCAATGTGTCTTGGTTAGGCATTTTTGTCTAATATTACGTTGTTAAATTTTTACCACAAATAATATTTTATCCTTATCATTTTGTAAGGTGTTTACTTTTTAATGGTTTTATAAAGTATTTTAAATTCAAACTTTATAACTTTATTTTTTATTTTACAAATTTTAGTAAATAAAAATCAAATGATTAACAAGTAATAAATCATATAATATTTAAAAAGTATTTAAAGCTTATAAAAACAAAATAATGTAGATACTAACATTTTAATAGGTACACCCTTATACTTCACTCTGCTTCTCTCAACTTTAAATACTTAAAAATATTTAACTTTTTTTATGATACTAAATTATCATACATAAAAGTTTGTAAGATACTATCCAACTTCAGTATAGTATAAAATTATAATTAAAGTATTCTTGCAAAATAATATACAAACATCAAAAATATTTCGATATTAAATATAATATACATAATTTAAAAAATTGTGTGTAGTATGCTCAAGTACCTAGTAATTTTTTTTTTTTTTTAAATAAATTAATTAACTGAGGTAGATGTAAATATTTCTTTTTTAGAACTCATTTACATTTTACTGCGATTATTATAAAATTCTCATAGTTATAATATTACTATTTGTTAGAACAGTAACATTCAGATTGTAGAAAATATTTATGGTTTACTTTTTCTTTTATTCTCGTAAAAATAAATAAAAATTCAATTCAATTCCATTAATAAACACAAGAGTAATAAAAAAAAAAAACTAATGATATAACTGTAATAAAGTTAAATAACATTTAATACTAGTAATTGCTTAAGTATTTGTGAAAAATATTTCATAATCTTATTTAAAATCATAAAATATCTTTTCATAATTGTAATAAAAATAAAAAAATTATATCATTTTTATAAAGTTATTATTAAAAAGTATTAATAATACATTAAATATAACGACAATTTCCTAAGAGTATTTTCATTTTATCAAAAACGAGTAACAGAAATATAAAAATATGATTGTTTTTAATGAAAATACATCTCGTTCTTATAATAACACGTACAATGTGTAAAGTTAATATTTCTAGTCAATATTTATTCAAAACTGCCAAGGTGGATATTAGGTAAAACTAATATAGCTTTAGAAAGTTTTTCGGCTTTATAATACATAAAATATGAAACTAACAAAATATGATCATAGTGTGTTTTATTACAATATAAATTCCGGCTGTTAGTTGTATTAAAGAAAATATATATTCTACGTGTTTCACCATAACAACAACAAAAATGCGATATATTCGGCCTACTAGTCCTGTAATTCAAAATACCAATCATTTATACTAACAGTTATAAAATAAATCTGAATTCTAAATTTGAAGAATCAACTAAACATCATTCGAAATTAATTGGTATTTCATTACTCACTCCGTTTGTGATACAACCAGTGAGTTGTAACCGGAATTGTATACGGTGCAGGCGAAATTTTCCATTTCACATCGGTTCCGCAGACAATAATCCATACTTAATTAATATGAAATACGACTAATTTTTTTCTATCAGTGAAAAACAAAACAGGTATTCTGTTCCACACGTACGGATTGCGAAACTAAATAAAATTAAAACAAAAATAAAAAAAATATCTCAGGAATACACGCGTAAATATATACCATGTTTTTCCCTGTCCGATTCAGTCACGTAGAAAGTGGAACGAATAATATTCATTTGCGATAGGGTCGCAGACTTTTTCGCTACCTATATGAATTTTTACATTTTTCAACTTCTTTTATACACTCGCTTACACAAACATACACATATATATTTATTTATAATACTAATATACAAAATTACGTACAACGGAAAGTACGTAAAAATGATCGGGTCACATTTAATTTAAGTTAAAATATACTGGTATTCCGCAAAACCACTGAAAAACACAAATGAGGTTTTTCGATAAATCTAAATGTGAGTGGTTTCGTTTTCATTAGCGCACTTTAACGCGATAAAGAATTATTGATATAAGAAAAGAACAGGTGGTGAAGGAAAACAGTCGAAAAAAATCATACTCGCGTTATTCCAGTTGTATAATGGAGATTAAGGTCAATCGATTTTTGATCGTTTTCGGTACGAAGTATGAATTAGAATATTATTAAGTTATACCAATGGCGTGTGTTCTTTTTTTCGAAATTCCACCGCTAATATAGTAAATCTTTTTCTATGCGTTTTTGAATGGAATCAATGTGCTTAAACAGTTAATGTGTCTTTAATATAAACAGGAAAAAAAATTACGTACTCTAAGTAATCATTTACTTAGATTTTATGTTCAACGATCTGTGAGACTTGTTTGTTTAGAGAAACACATATATTTTTTAACAATACAAAAAAAACGCTTGACGTTTTTCTTTTGAAAATCGTAACTCCTTTCATCGTTTATTTTCTCGTTGCTTCAATTTCTTTTCTATATGTGACGAAAAAAGTATTTTGTTCATTAACTAATTACTCTTTTAAAAGAACAGTATAAAATAAAAATCTATTCTGATTATCAAAAATATAATATTGAAAATATTAAATTTATGTCAATATTACGTGAAATCAATCAATTATACGTAATGTACCGAACGTAAAACACGAAAAAACCTAACCTGTCATAAACAAAAAAATTAAATTAAAAAACATGTCTGCGCTATAATAAGATATGTAAGTTCATTTTTATTCAGAGAAAACTTTATATAAAATATCTATTTTAGTACTCGTATTTACGTATTAAAAAAATATTTATTAGCGTAATAATTATATTACTATCTTTTATAATATGTATAACACATATGAAAACATACATGTATAGATAAACCTATCTATACTGGTACTGAATAAGTCGAAAACCTGTCCAAAACAGAATATTTATCCTATAACTCAGTGGCGTAGCCAGGATTTTTAAATGGGAGGGGCTAACCACTTTTTTTGGATAAGTAAGGTAAGAAAGGATATAAGAATTAACCCTTAACCCCCCCACCATCGACCACCAAGTTTCTAAACGTAATTCAAGCATTTTAGTATAGTTTTAAAAATATTTATTAATATATAAATTATAATAATAATAATAATAATTTTGGTTTCAGTATTCAGTCAATTGCTCCACTCTGACAGCTGCATTCTCTTAGGCGAATTTCTGGCAAATTCAGTTATTATTTTACTTTCATAGAATTGCTCCTTTTTATTTATATTAGCCATAGCTAACCCATTCAGTCTGTTTTCTAACATGGTGCTTCTTAAAAAAATTTTTTAGCGATTAAGTTCTGAAAACGTTCTTTCCGGAGTGAAAGAGGTAACTGGTAACGTGGCGAATAATTGTAAAAGTATTTTAATGTTAGGTAGAAGATTGGTACGATTAGAGAGTGAATCAGGAGCAGAATTCGGTTTTGGAATAGTATTTTGACTCCATTGTTGCCTCCATATGAACAGGTCAGCTCTGATTGTAAATGAGGTATCATCATGGAGATCTTGGACATATATTTTAGCAGCTTTTATAATATTTTTATCGTCATACATATTTAAATTAGCCGGAATAAGTCCTTCAAGTGGCATAACATCAATATGCCTTTGATTAAAACGAGCATTGATTCTATTAAATAGTCATTATACATTATACATATAAACACGGCCCATGGGGGAGGCTATAGCCCCCTTAGCCCCCCCCTTGGCTACGCCACTGCTATAACTCCCTATACAATTCTGTCGTAAACAGTTTTTACTTTATTGGTTTTCTATATGACATATAGATGATTTAATTTATAAAGTTAATTAAAATATTTTACCACTTCGATTGCCTTAATAAAAACAATGTATCGCCAAGTAAAAAAAAAACTAAAATAATTATTAGTTCTATTTATCTGCCATTTCTTATTGTATTCATCAAATTTTACGTTTCGCGTCCAAAAATAATATATTTTATTATTATACGCCGTAGTTCTACAAATTATTAATTGCCTTAAACATATATCTATTTGTCGATTGCTTAACTCGTTGATTTTACGAAGCTATTTCATTCCATTCCATGTTTACTATTTAACTTTTCTAAAGAAAAGCTATGTATGGCTGTTTCCTCTATAAATGTAACAAAACTTTCTTTTTGAGATAAAACAAAAAAAACTTTTTAGATCCATTTCTTTAATGACACCGATCGGTTTATCAAACCTTATTTGTAGCTTTATCATATACCACAGTCAGCTGTTTTTGCTATAATAAAACAATAAAATGATTTTAAAAATATTATTCAAATAAAAATACAAACCATTAATTAACTTTAAAATAACAGTTAAAATTGTAAATGTTATATAAAATCATATAACTACATAAAAATGTATGAATCTCATAAAATCATCACTTCAATAATATTAAATAATAAATAGTTGAAAAGATTATAAAGGGATTTTTAAAAAAAATACACTAGAATATTACTTATTAAGTGTTTTTCCTTAACAGATTAAAGCCGTATTATTTTAGTAGCTAAATTTGCAAAATTATGATTAGTTATTATAATAAACTATTATATTTTTTTGCTTTCTTAATATACACATATTTTTTTAACATTAAAGAGAATTAAATCATTAATTAGTTTATGTGTAAATCATTTAGATAGAATTTAATTATATAGTAATAATTCATTATTACATAACGTAGCGTATACTCGTATAGGAATAATTTATATCGATTCTCACCACTGTATCGCAACTCCGATTACCTTTATTTTATTGGCTTAAGATTAAACACATGAATATTTTAAAAATTACGTTTAAAGATAAATTACCGTAAATATATTTGCATATGAGAAACCACATTTGAATAATATCATTACATATAAGCGTGTGTTTTTTTTTTAATATACTTCAATAGATTAATAATAAATTATAAAATCCATCGTCTATGATTGATGTCAAAAGCTCGTTGAATTATTTATTAGGTTTGTATTTCGAAAGGTCTGGAGGCTGAAACAGATGAAATCAACAAAACAGAATAATTGATAAACATCCTATCATAAATGTATACACGAATTATACATTTAAACATAATACCAAATACCATGTTTGATCTAAAACAACAATAATATTTACCTGCTCATACTCCATAAACAACGATTGAACAATGTTCGCAGTGTTTTATCACATTGAATACCGCAATCGAACGGCTACCAAACACTTTCTAGTTTTTAAATTCATATATACAACAGCAGTGTTGTTATTGTACAATACTAACACGTCTTAAGGGTAACAGTATCTCGGAAATATGCGATGGGGATGTTTGTAACAATAGCATTGTTAACGGAACAACGTTTCGTACACCGTTTCCCTAGGTTTTACGCATGAGAACAAAATAGCATCCAAAGTTCAAACTAATACCGAACAGGAGGAGTACGGTGAACGTAAGAAAAACGTTAAAAACCAATAGATTGTTAATGTTGAACGAACGGAAAGTGCCAAGGGAAAAAAGTTAATTTAGGTCGAAATGAAATGAGATAAGGTATGTACATCTCCGATTGTCACGGTCACACAAATCCCACTGAAGCGTTTCGCGTACTTGATCGTGTGAGTGTCCAAACAAAACGGCTTTGTACAAATACCTCTACATAAATATATATATCGTTTTCCGGTCTCTCGCGTAAGTCTTTATTTGTCAAGAAAAAAAACACTCTGTCCGACAGATAAATCTCAAGATAAATTTTCTAGATTAATATGTATTAGAACAATATTAATTTTTTCCAAAAAAAAACTCAAAAGGAGCTATAATTACAGATTTGCATATCTACAACATATCTATAACAAATATTTTTTATTGAGAAATACAAGATACATTCTGGTACGAATGTTTTATTAAAATAATTATACTTCTTTGACTGCCGATCGATAAAAATTAGAATCTTAATCAGCTTGTACAAAAATGTAAATAAAATCCTGGATATTAATTAATAATTAATTTGCTAGTCATAAGAATATATATGTTACGGGCAATATGGAATACCAGGAAATGTACACATTGCTCGGGTGATTTGAACCTCGAATTTAAATAAATATTTACTAAATATAAAGTTTCTTGAAAATTACTAAAACTCGACTGGTTAATCGTAAATATCAATTATTTTTCATATATTGCTGTCCGATTATATCGACATATCTATACTACTTTCATCAATCTAATATGGTAAAACAATAAATATAAGATAGAAGAATATTAATAGTGAATAAGAAATATTAAATTGATACAATATACTTTGTTCTGTATTATAATAAAAATATGATAAATAATTAGTAAAATATTGTAAAGTTATAATAATAAGTATTATTAATATTTCTATTCGAGGTTAAAATTGCGCGATTAATGTGTACATTGCCCAATATTGTATAGTATTATTAGAATTGATTCATAACATTAAATAATTCGTACACAAACGAAAATCAACATTGACCTCTGTGTAATGAGTTTAAAACCATAATATTATGAATCAAAAACAGGACGGTTTAGTACGAATTTTTATAGTACATTTGAAAATAATTACTCGTACTAAAATTTTAATTATAAATAAGGTATAAATAGAAAAAAAGACAGACTCCATGTCATTCTAGATTCATCACTTGTTTACTTGTTATTTGTTTGATAACGAAAATATATTTCCATCAAACATTCTAAATTAACGTAATAGAAAAGAAAATCGTATTTCAGATCTAACACTATTAAATATGAATCATATACTCGTTTACATTTTGACATTTACCAACAGCGAACAGAATTTTCTAATAGCTCGTAAAAATGAGTAAATATGACCTAAAAATATATTTACTCAAACACGTGTATATATTTCACTTAGCAAACGTCTAATAAAATCGCAAGCCACATAATTTAATTATTCGAAATCACTTTGCATAATAATTAACTATTCTCGACTTGATTAAATGTATACCAAAAATTTAGGAAAGTTTCAATATAATTAAAATAAAACAAATTTCCACCAGCAGCATTATCCCAATCAAAATAAATCATAGAAAAAAAGTGAATTTTTACAACAACTGAATGGGGGAAAATGGCTTTGTCATAATTTATTAAAATTACATTAAAATCAAACATAATTTTATAGCTAAATTTTTAATTAAAACGATGCGTAAATATATGAAAAAGATTCATATAAATTCACCTTTAAATAGCTTCAAAATGTTCTTAAATTTTTTTTTTTTTTTGATTCGCTGCTACTCGATAAGCTCGCACACGCGCGCTTGTGTGTGTGAGTGTATATGAGAGTATATTGTATATGATAAATAAGAAAACTTTTCGAGTGTGTTATAGATGATAAATCGTGGTCATCGCGACAAAAGAGTCGATGGACTAGAGGCAGCAGCGCGAGATGGACCCTCAAGTGGCCTTCGTCGTCTTTTGGGAGGCGATGCGAAAGGGGGACGGCATCAATCTTGTCAACACTTCATCTCTAGCCAAACCATATACTACATGCAACGACGACTATCATTCCTACGGCCATAAAATAGATATTAAACTTTTGACAGATATAATATGTACGCTCACTGCACTCGATGCGCATTACTGGCCGATATTATATATTATTTTATACTTGCGTTTGATTTCGACTTTCGTTGCCGGTAAGGGTTGTAATGTAATATTTCCCTTATATTATCATTATTATTCCCGTGTAATAATTATATTAATAATGATAGTAGTTGTTGTTAAGTTGGAGAGTACACAGTGACGTCCCGAGTTCAACATATTATGACGTGGTTACGTAAACAAAGGTTATTTCAAATGCATACTGCAGTTAATGGTTTTAATTACAACTTATAACTCCATCTAGCAGCAGAAGATAATTTTCAATGAAAAATCGTATCAAATCATTCCAATAAATACTCGCAAAGCGTTTATACTTCATAATTTCGCACGTGATTCGTTTTATTAAATTGTCTTTGGGCTATGCACGGTAGACAACAACGTATTCGATTAAACTGTCCGTACATTTACCTATGCTATAATATAACAACGAAAAAATGTATACATAAATAATTCTATCGTATTTGAATTAAAAATATGATAAACATTCTGTAAGGTCACGCATATACAGCTTATATATTATATATAAATTGTTCGGATACCGCTCTCGGATGTATTATTCTTATAAACTAAAAACTTTATTGAACTAAATAATCAATTGTAGTATTCACAGAGTTAATCGTGATCAGTGCATATTTTATAACCTGTCTCGGTAATCATCTTGTATGATGACCCAATTTTTTCCATTTTACAATGGAAAATACATCTAAAGTTAAGTACCTTATTATAAGTATTATACTATTATGATAGTATGCAGCAACTGAGTAAATATTGTATACCCGCACATCTTAAGAAAATATTATAAAGACAATAATAATATGTACTTTAAGTCGTATTGTATTTGTTTGAAATTGCACCGGAATTATTACTATGATACCGGGTACCGCGTACCGCAAGTACTACCAAAGTATAAAATACAAATGCCAGTTTTAAAGTATATGTAAAAAACAAATATATATACCTGAATAAAGTGCTATATATTTAATAAAAGATTTAATTGCTTGGGAAATAAGGTAGAATGTCTGTTAACATAAACATCAAGTTCAGAACGAAAACGAAAAACTATAGACAATATTATATAAACAAAATATAAATTATGTTTGCAGAACCATGTTGCGGATAAAATAGAATCGGATGATATTTATTATTTTTATAATGCCCTTACCTATTTGTAGTTGTTCAATGTACAGGAGTATTATACCTATATCAGCTACGGTAAAAAAAAAAAAAAACACGGTTGATGGTATATCATAGATTATAGAAACTTTACACGTACGCTTTACAAGTTATTACTGCATGCCCTATAATCTAACATTTATATCTACCATACAAAAATTAACAATCGCGTGTCTAGTTTTAATTAATTTAGGTAAGGTATCATTTTTGTTGAAACGAACAGTATTTTAATAGTTATGTCTTCAAAAAAATCGATTTCCAAAAGGACATTAAATAATGTGAAATATTTAAATGGATTATAACAAGTTCTATAATTGTTTAATGTTTTAGTATGATAAATTAATACACTTGAAAATAAATACGAATATAGGTCTTGCTATATTTGTCTAATTATTCCACATATTTATAAATACATTAAATATAATACATTATATGACTAGACTAATTGGCTTCAAAAAATGTCTTTAAGTAAACATGGTAGAACTACGATGCAGTATAATGAAATTGTAGAACACTAATTTTATCAATAAAAAAGTTAATCTATTGACACATATATGGTTATACAGTATGTACGGTTATGCTGTATAATAAAATAGCAAACTCTATAATATACTGGTGACCTAATTAAATACTAAAAACGTTAACGACGTTATAACATACTCACAAAACAACTAGTGTCTTTTAATTGTATGAACTGTGTACGGTAAATTAACGTACATATATTTTTACCAATATTATGAACACTTTTTACTTGATTTCATTTCTTAATTATTTACAGTCTCTACAAATGAATAAAAACATGTATTTCACTTAATTTGTTCCAAAAATATATTATAATAAAACACATCAAACCAAAATCAAGAAAAATGTAGTGACTAAAGAAGCCACTAAGAGCAAAAAAGAGAAAACCTAACTGCCCGCGGACACCAATTTTTTTAAGTGCTAAACACAACCACTTCTTTACAACAGAATACCAAGGACGTAAAAATGTATTCATGCCCTAAGACGTATAAACCAAATAGCGATGTCACTGACAAACTCTTAGATAATAATGTTTTGAACCATATATCCCTTATAGTTTTTGCTAAGTAAGAGAAATCTTGACGGTCTTATAGTATTTTGTTTCATAGATTTATTGGTTAAAACTTTTAAGTAGGAAAAAATCTTAAAGTTTCATACATAACTTAAAACATCTTAGCAAAAATTATGCTGTTTTAAAATAGTTATTTTCATAAAAATGTAATGATTTTTGAATAATTTCACGTATTTCAGAGCAAGTTAATGTCCCGTTTTTAACAAATTCTCGATATTAAATAAAATACATGAAATTCCGTTCATTTAGAATCAATTACATATGATTTAGTCTGATCATAATAATCTTGTTCAAATTAAAAAAAATTACGTCACATTACATTATGCTAATAGCGTAGCCAAGACTATTTAGAATCAGTATTTATATTAAATATTCTATCAGATTGTTAAAATGTAATATATATATATATATATATATAATATTAAGTTAAAACATGACATAAACTACTATGCCATTAATTTTATCTTTTAAAATAATATAAGTAAAGAATGATTTTTTTGTTTTTAATATAATTATGAATACTCTACTTCAAGAACTACATAGCCATTTGATATCTATTCATGATGAATATTATAAACTATTGGTTTGGATTATATTAATTTTATTTCTTTTTTTATATTATAAACTATTACAAATATTTGGCTAAAATAAATTTGGCTTAAAATCTGGCTCCATTTTAAATTAAAATTATCTGTGAAATAAATAAGCACAATATTAGTAAAATATTCAAAAATAATCAAAATGATAAAATTGTATAAAAAAAATTACAACTTATTATGAATAATAAACGTAAGTAATGGTTACTGTTATCTATTGTTTATATAATGTGTTTTTATACGCAATATAATATTTTTAGTTGTCGATTAATTCTTCAAGTAATATAAATATGAATTCATAAAAATAGTACCTACATACAATGTTATTAATTACATACATTTTTTTTTTTTTTTTTTATAAACATAATACAATTTTACTCCAAAAAAATTATGTTACTTTATTTTGTTTAAAAATACAGACTATTTTAAATTATTCTTTTTTGAAATTGAATTTTAAAAATTTTCCTGAATGTTGAAATTCAATTTAACTTAAAAAAATTTCACTTACAACGTATATTTAAAATGAGACTAGCTTGTAAGCTAGTATTGTTTTAATAGTTCGACAATGAGGTCATATAATTAAATTATGTATTTGGTTACTATACAGTCATTTTAGTACAATAAAATAAATATTGAATAATACTTATTTATTATAATATGTAATGCATATTAAGATACCAAATGAGATTGAAAAATACGAATTTATGTATTATCATTATATGTGAAATATATCCTATAATTTAACGGTCGTCATTAGTAATTTAATAATTTTACTATTTTTAGTATACAATGAACAGAATAGTCACAATTTTTTTACATCCGATTTTAAAAGAATTATAAACAATATATTTACACAATTAATTATACTTTTTTAAAAACTAGCTTTATAGAAATAAATAAAAACAATTATATCTTATTCTTATAATTTAAAATGATAAAATATCTTCAATAAAAAAAATCAATTTGACGAATCTTTTAGAGATTTATAAAATGAATTACTTATTGACAAAACTATTATAAAAGGTTTTGTTAATTTACATTTAGAATGACATCTACTGCCCTCTGCACTTATTTTATTCATTTTAATTAACGTCAATTAACCCCAAGTATGTACCCAAATTATAAAGGTTTTATTCTATAAACAATGGGATAAGCATAATGTTCTATTTCGACGAATTGTATACCAGAGAAGGGTTTCCGAGCAACCAATAAGTGTATATGACAAAAAACTATTTCTCTGGGTTAAATTTTAATAAAACAGGGAAAGTTTGTTGACAATATTGTAAGTTTTTAGTAAATAAAATCATAATACAAATTTATAAAATCTAAAAATCATTACCTTAACTGGTAATTTTTCATTAACCAAGACAACGATTTCGACCAACTTATAATTATTACGGAGAACAACGGCAATCATAAATGTTTTTTTCTTCACTTTCTCCCTGTTTAAGACGTCTAGTACGATTTTATGGTAATTCGACGATTACTATTGTGGCGTACCCCAGAATATCCTTCTCTTATTTAGCATATTTGGCCGTAATGCGAATCCGATTTCCAAGCTTTCAAGCCACCACCCTACATGCCCCACCATACTCTGTTTTCTTCTACTGCATTGTTATCGGCATTCAATTTAATGTAGGAACACTCAGTGTTGGTCGAGGACAAATGAAGACCATCAAATGCATATACGCTATTTGGCAAGACTTTCCAACTTCAGTAATCTACTGCAGTCATTCAGAAATTCATATAAAGATCTACGCTGAGAGTTTATACATGATCTGATCCCCTGATATTACGATAAAGTAGTTCTAACACAATAATAATTTAAAACTGTAACCGACTTTTAAACCATTGGAATTCAAAGTTTTACACTTGTCATGATTTCAAAACCTATAATACACATACACAACTTCAATCAAACTTTGATTTATAAATGTATAAGTCCTCTGGGAGTAAAACGCAGAAAAATATTAGATTTAAAAATTATATGGTTTACGCTCCAACGGTAATAAAAATTAACTGAACCTAACAAGCAGAAAAATATTATATCAGATGTAAATTGTTTGCTCAAAATATTTTTACTTTGAAATATTTAAAAATGCACAATAAAAACCTACAAAAAATGTACTGTTAAATAACAACAATTACATTTGTAAATAAGATTAATTAATACATCGGACAAGTTGAATACTATGTGGATCTTTAATTACTTTATAAAAAACACTAAAAGTAAATAAGTGCAATGCATTTTTTAATAGGGAATATACTAATATGTACATTAATATTACTGAATAATACGAAAAAAAATTGTTATTCTATTCAACTGAAAAATTGTGTAATTATTAACATTATTATGCACAACAGTACACAAATGATTAAAAAAAAAAACAAAAACTATAATTATAATCCAATAAGAAGTATGAAACATTTTTAGTAACGACAAATTATTTCAAAGTAACAACCTTCTTCCAATACAAATAACTTTCTCGCGAAATAAATAAAAAGTACGACAAATTATCAAAATAAATTGAGCAAGTAACAACAATCATATTTAATTTATTCTCAAAAATATGTTAACAATTGATCCATCAAATAAATAATTAAAGAAATATAAATAAATTTACTACACGATATAATATGTACACAATACTACACACATTTTCGTATAAAGCACAGCTTGAATATTTAAATATATGAAACGAAAGAAATATTCAAAATAATCTAGTGTATACACTGCGAGATGAAACATAAAAGTAGAATATATTTGATCATTTAGATTGGTTTTAATCAAATTTCAGAAAATCACAATCGTAGTAGATACCAACAGATAAATAATAAATACTATACTTGAAAACAAAATCTAAAACGTTTTCATTTTCAAATGGATAGCAACCCATTTCTTGATTTACGTAAATGGAAAAGCAAATAGAGCACTCACTATGATCACCAGTATCCACAGAAAAATAATGTAGAAACGTATATAAAATCGCGTACAATATTAAATTGAACGTAAAAAGAAAACAATATTGAATTATTTAATTATTATAACGTAAAAATATCGAAAAATACCTTTAACTATTGTATTTTTTTTTTATACCTACTTATTTTAAATGCAAACATAATAAATAATTATTAAATTAATTATTCAATCATTTTTTAAACAAATAGTTAGTATCGACAAACGTAATAGTTATAAAAAAAATATGAGCACCCTACCTTAAATAGCAAAGTGCTAAATAATTTTTATATTTTGACATTTAATTAGTGGCTATTAGGACAATGAGGAAAATAGCCAATAGGCCATCACTAACCAATGACGCTCACAATGTTCGAGATTATAAATACACAATTTATACTTTTAAAAAACTATAAGACGATTTCAAATTATTATATTTATATAATATTATTTAGACTTTTAATAATAACAACTATTATTTAATTGTTGTTGTTTCCGTCTAAATATATTGTTAGGTATATAATCGTTTCTCGTCCGTCATATTTATCGATTATATTTTAAGATAAATTTTAATGAAATAAAAAGTATTTGTATTTATGCAACATCATTCTAGTTTTAACAAAAATTATAATTTATTTGGCTCTTAATTATTTGTTTGTATTATTTAAAAAGACAGATTTATTTTATTATTACACAATACAATAATGAAAAACATTCTGAAAAGCAGTTAGAGTTCTATGTTATTCCATACGCACATATGGATGGTAAATTTGTATTGATAATAAATACTATTATTCGAATATAGTTCTTTCACTCGTATTCATAAATTTTCTTTTCAATTGGGTTTACCACCATTTCATAAAGTCAGATTTATTTTTCTTTGTCGATGTTATCATTATTAATAATTATTATTATGACCTCGTTTTCCAATCTGCTTAGTCAAACCTATTTTGTACAATTTTTCTTTAGACAGTAAACTATCAGGAGTATGGAAAAATTGTTTCGACCAAATATAATTTATAGTTAGAGCAATTCTAATATGTGTATATATATGTATTCTAGTGTGATTTCCATAAACAAGAAGGAGTGCATTTATTAATATATGGAAGTAGAAATTTCAAATACATTTTAATTACCGTTCTCAATCATATGATTTAGAGTAATCCAACTGACCGAAGGGAGTTTTCAATGCCGTACGTAGGAATATAAATTGGAAGTTCGTTGGGGGAATATCTTGTAATCATATTGTTCGTAAATGCCGATCATAAAAAATGTATGCAAATAAATTAAAGACAAAACGTTAACAATTCGTCACTGTTGAATTGCGTTTTGCTCCTAAGCAATGCCTATATTGTACGACTGTAAAATAAATGTAATAATATTTCGAGAAATGTCAACTTCAATTGAATATTATTCGCAAAACAAAAATCTATCGGAAAAAACAAAACGTGCAAATATTTCAAAAGTTAAAGAAGGCCATAAATCAGAGTTGAGCCACGCTAAACGATACAGGCGACTATAGATCCTGAGCGAACGACCACTAGGGAATTTATCAACAACGTGTGCACTTTCCCGTCCATATATATATGTGTGTGTGTGTGTGTGTAAATATATACACGTATATACATACATTCGGTACATATTATGCGTTAAATATATACCGCACCATTACACTTGTTGGTTCAATAGACGCAATTAAAATTTCCGCGTGCACAACAAACGCGTACTGTTCGTTTCATAATGTTATTTAAACACAAACATCATTTCGGTTGGTTTTCAAACATTAAGGACGAACTAGGTATTTGTTGTAGTGCAGACGCAGACATATGCTCATCTTAGCGGTGCACGAGGTCGGATGCAGTACGTTTGCGTGGAATTCACGTCCGTCGACGATGAATTTTCGCTCGACAACGATTCAACGAAGAAAAAAAAACCGAAAAGAAATCTCGTACACAATTGTGTTGTGCTCGCGGCCGCGGCGATAACGATGCAAATCGATTAGGAACAATGCAAAAACCCGTGACCCGACCGGACCGCGTTCGCAAACGGGACGGCGAAGAGTCGAAGAAGCGGTTAGTGATAATCGATTGACGGACGCGCGTTTTCTCGTCCGTCGCTATTTGGAACCAATGTTGAACTCACGAGTGCAGTAGCTACACGTTGCGGCCAACCGTTGGATCCAGTATCGTGTTGAAATGTTGGATGCGTACTTCCCTCCAGTGTCTGTATGTGCGTGAATTCGTACGCACTTAAAAACTTAATTCAACTTAAAAAAAAAAAAAAAGCAGTGTAAAAAGAACACGGATGATGGTACAGTAAGTTTACCATTTCGCGGTAAGTTATTAATTCGGAAAAAAGGAAAAAAAAACGTGGGAAGAGGTGGTGGTGGATGTTTTGTCTTTGAACAGAAGTAGGGAACGGTAATTCAAGACTGAATACAGGATTACACGTGTCGTGTGGTGAAACCATATACCAAACACTAGTTGCGAACCGCTTCCGACGTTGGTCACGTCTTTTGACGTCGGGTCAAAAATTTCGAAGCCGTCGTTGGACGCAAACATTTGTCATCGTATATGGATTACCATCGGCGTGGCCGACGTTCGAAGTTAACTCGCGGTACGTCCTGCGCCCACCTCAAAGACTTCTCGCCGGTTCCCGAAACTGCTGGCCAATGCGCTCGACCCGTGGCGGACGGGTCGGGTCAAAGCCATATTAAACGGGAGGCAAGGGGAGGCAATTGCCCCGGGGTAGCAAATAATATGATTTTTGATAAAATAAAAAATTTTTGAGGATCAACATAAAATAAAAAATATATAATTATGATTTTTCTTGTATAGCTATATAACTATCATACATATTATTTCTATTACATATATTATTTTTTATTTTGAATTGTAATTTTCTCAAGGCGGTTTTGACCATTTTAAATGTTGATATAGTTCATGTTTTATATAATTAATAATATTAACTATAAAAAAATTGTTATAGCCTTAAAACTAAATCGTCAACTTTTTTTTTATTGTAGTTAAAAAATGGAGTGCGTTCTATGTTCAATATATATATTAAAATATTCATAGCTTATAACATTATAAGACTTTTATTATTTAAATTATTTTTAATAACTTTAAAAAAATTATCATTATTAATTATTCGTGTTTGTATCTAATAAGTCCAAATATTTTCTCTCTTCGACCAAATAATCATCATCCTCGTTTTCGTTTTTGATATCGGTTAGAATCATCATCGCCAAGAATTTCGATTAAAATATTTTCGATCTCAAGATCGTTTAATTTTGATTATTTAATGATTTCTCAATTGAAAAATAAACAAATATATTTAACCGAAATAATAAACTAAAGTTGCTCAGGGAAAAAGAATAAATTATAAATGATAAACATGCGACTGTGAAAAAAATTCGTCAACAGTTGACGATAGTTATTATTATCAATGAACATGTCGCAACTGACCATAGGAACTTCTTAGTCCGCAGTGATTATTGTCAATAATCATATATTTATACACAATAATAATATTATACAACAGAACTTACTGTTTCTCAGGAATATGGTGATAATAACAACACTAAAACCCATTGTTTATCTATAGTGGTTCACGCTAAGACCATTTTTAAAAATTTAGAAATTTATTATCTGAGAAAAAACAATATTTATTTTATAGAGTCATATATTTAACGCTATCTATTGATTTCACAGAAAATTTGTGGGAATATATGTTTTGCTTGGTTCTGATAACACTTATTAGGTTTGTTCGTTTAGGAAAAAAAAAGTGTACACTAATTAGTGTAGTGTCTGGGTGAAGTGTAAGGGGTGTGATCAGATACCTGTCTTCAAAACAAACGGTTTTGATGTAGATTAATCAGCTGATCTTTTTTATCAATTTTAATAATTGATAATAATTTATTTCTATTGGTTGTAGATAGTGATGGGAATAATCGAATGATTAGTAATCAAAAAAAAAAATAATCGAATAATCGAATGAATAATAGTCGACATCAAAATAATCGACTGGATTTTTCACTCTAATGATAAAATATTCGACCAGTTTTTTTATCTCACTACCTGTACTACTGACTAGTAACTACTTTATAGTCATTGGTTTTATAAGTATAGTCATTGATAAAGTGTATTGCGTATACCAATAATGTAATACAATTAGGTAACATTCAATACATTCAATAGTATTAACATTCAGTATTACTATAGTATATATAGTATTAACTACTTTTTTATAATTTTTTGAATATATCATCAGGAATCATCTATTTCATGTATCTGGGTAGAGAATTAAAAATGTAAAATGGAACAAATGTTTAATTATAAAATATAAAATAATCGTAATAGAAAATGAATACCATAAATATATAGTTTACGCTAGAGAGCCTTGACATCAATTTATTATCAAGGCTCTCTAGTTTACGCTATACGGGTAAGAAAAGTGAGATAAGAAAATCATTCAATTATTTGTATCATATGAATGTTTCATTCGAATGATTTTTAAAATAATCGAATTGATTCAATTATCCAAATAATCGAATGATTCGATTATTTCATTCGATTATTCCCATCAATTCTAGTAGAATTGAACAATAGTTAAGTGAACTTTTTGTATAATATTTAATATTAATAATTAACAATTATAAAATTAAAAGAAATAGAAATACAAAAATTGCATGTGATGGAATTTTGTGACTCTTCCGATGACGAAATATTGTTAGAGCTGTGAAATCCTATCAAAATCCCAGCAGCTGTATATGTAAATAACGACGATGATGGTTGTTTAAATTATTTTTATATATTATTTATAATTAAATATATATAACTATAATAAAATATAATAATATAATATAAAAATATCATATATTATATATATATTTTATTATTTTTATAACTCAACCACAGTATTCGTGAGTCCAAATACTATAAACGATTATAATAATCGGTATTTGGTATTTAGTATTTGGTGAGTCGTGTTTCAACATTTATTTGAAATTGCAGATTAAACTATTAGCTGATAAGGACTCATTTGATAACAATCAACGCTGCACTATAAACACTGTGCCTACACTTAAACTTGGGTCAGTGTGAAAAAAGTATACATTAATGTTACACTTTTTTAAAACAAACAGCGTGTAAGACTACACTTTTTCAAAACAAACACTTTGGTGTGCACTTTTGAAAAAGTGTACACTTTTTGACAAAACGAACAAACATAATATAACTGTGACAATTTCCATGTTAACATTTTCATTTTTCGTTTCGCTCAATGTAATCATTTTCCTTGTAATAGCAAAATTGTTTTATCTTATAATCCAATAAACTGGATATTATTTGCCATTTAGAAAATATCTGTTAAACATGTATTCAAGTGTCATTAAATAATACGGAGAACAATAATTTTATTTGGAATTAATGAAAACAGTTTTTGATAAAACGGGTGTACTTTTCGATTGTTAACTGATTATTTATTGAACAGGAGACAATAACGCTTTTATAAAAATATTTTTGTTGGAAAAAACTATTCTTTGTATTTTATTATAAAATTTATATTTAAATCGAAATATCCAGTGGTGGTCATATATTCAACAATCTACTAATTGTATTAAATAATAAGACGTTTTGTTATACAATTTATTAGACCGAAGTATTATAATATTCATAGATATTTAAGTTATAATGAAATTTATCAATTTTAATTATATTTCAATTTCAGTAATTTGTTTTATAAAAAAAAAAAAAACATTACCTTTATGAATACTAATGATTCTAAAAATATCAAAAAAGTATTTCAAAAACTTTATCGAAAATTTAAAAAAAAAAAAAAAAAAGTGTTTAACTTTGTAAAATTAATTATAATACACTCACACACAAAGTTATTTGTAAAATACTTTGTTCTAAAATACATTTATACATATAAATAATTAATTTTACCAAAGATTGCAGATGATATTTCAATTATTAAATATTAAGCACTATTTTTAGACTTTAATTTTATTTGAACTTTTTTTTTCTTAATAACGAATTTAGTATTATTTATTCTTTTGAAGACGATTTATTCACTTTAGAAATTTAATAAAATAAAATACGCTACAAGTACTGTAATATGGAAAACATTTAAATATTTTATACGCGAAAAATAGTTATAATAAACTCACAAATTCGTTTATAAATTACACAAACTTTAAACTTCAATTGAAAAAATAATTATAATTATGTTATATATGTTAATCTCGTTTTGTTTTATCAGTTGAAACATTTACTTATACATTTTCGTCAAACTAAATTAATTTGTTTTTCTCGTTCTAAATATATTTTTAATGGTATGTACTAAAAATCAATATAATTTGTTATCGTATGTGAAAAAAAAAGTACAAATTGAATGTCTACGTTCATGTTATTTACTGAATACACTGCTTCATTTTGTTTTTTTTTTTTTGCATCTAAAGTATAATACTAGCACGAATAAGAACTAATTAACAAACAACATCATTTTTTTTTTTCACTTATTTTTACTCGTACTCATTGTTTATTGTGTGTTATTATATACATGTGGGTATACATATAATTTAATTTTAAGGTTTACTCATGTACACAAAGGCACTCAACTAGGCAACGCCCTACCGATGTAAATTATACCTCTTTTCCCCGTTATGATTAATGGCATTAAATGCGAATAAGTTATACGGTCTACCTATATCATTTCATATGTTTTCATGTAAAAATATTTCCATCCACCTTATTTGTCAGAGATTATTTAAATGTCCTATGATTTTATTATTCCGACATTTTCTGCTTATTCTACATTCCGTACTTGTAAAGCACAAATTATATCTTATATACTCGCGTATACACAGAGAATACAAACATCGGATAATACTCGAAACTTCTTAACATGACGAAACACGACCTGACCATAAATAATCATTTTTTTACATATTATATAATATACAATATACTATACGTGTGTATAATACACGCACACATAAAACATTTGCAACGAAACCATTTCAATTTAAGTACGTTTCAATAATCCGTTCGGACGGGTAATATTACATCTGTATTCTGCAGGGACATTATTAATCGGACTACGATTTAAACCAAAAATGTATTTTTACACGTTTCAAAAATAGCATTAATATTCATTTTCTCAGAAATCATTAATCAGTTGGTCATAGCTAAATTCACGTTAACCATTGACATGAATTGACGGGCGATGCGTCAAAAATTATCGCCTGACGATTTTCCTTGAAATGCCACTGTCATTGTTTTTGGCACTATCCACATAGAATGTATACGCATAACTCTGGCTCTAACTTTAATTCCAAAAGTCTTACCATCAAGATTCGTTAACTGTTTTCAATTACGTAGTAGGTAATTGTTACGTAACGCGTACAAAATTTTGACGACAAAACTTAGTGGTAATATAAACTCAAATCTTTATTGTAACTACAAATTAACTATGTAATATGTAAATTACCAATGTAACTACTATTGCAACTACTTCAGACGTCAACATTATTTAATTTACTGTAGTCATCAATCGATAACTTTCTTAATAAATTTTCAATTAAGTAATACGTATGAAAAAAAGATATACAACTCATTACCTAGTCATAATTCAATTTATGTCATTAATTTCTCGAATTGATTACAAACGTTGATTTGATTTAATCAATGTTATTAAATATTAAAAATATTTTAAAATGACGTAAATTATTCTCATTTTTTTTTTTTATATATTATATTTAATGATTAAACTTTATCTCTTAATCTGTAGTATTCATAATCAATGGGCAACATGCAACTTTTATATAGATCACTGTGCCCCGAAAAGTGTTTCTGAAAAGAAAGATTCACTAGTGCAAGAGTAAGAAAATATCTTCCTAGAAACTTGATCAAACACCAGAATACAAAATGAAATACAGCATACTGTGTATATAATTTTTTACTATAGGTTTTTGATCATAATTTCCAAAAATTATAACATTTATTGAAAAAAGGGAAAAGCAAGTCCATGACGATTTTATAAAACTATAACCAACACCATTAATTTTAAATTCATGAACAAATCTCTCTTTCAAAATATTGGTATGTTAATATTCAAAAAAACAATGATGTGAGTCTTTATTCAATAATAGTTTAAAAATTAATCGGTTTATGAGGACACAGCATAGAAAATATTTTTATCTTCCGTTGTATATAGAGGTCAAAGTGGAAAGATGCCTTCTTCTTATTGCCGAGAAGGAATTTTTTTTTTAAATAAATTTAACAATTCAAAAATTTAAACTCAAAATTTAAGTTTTACTGGATTTAATATAATTCTAATTAGAATTTTAAAACTATATTTTAATTCTTGAAAATATATAAAAACTAACGTGAAAATTTACTTAATTACATTGGCCAGGATTTTTATATAGGAGGGGGGTTAAACACTTTTTTGGGCAGATTAGGTAAGAGAGGATTTGTGAGTTCATCTTAAACAACTCAACCCCCCCCCCCCAAAGTTTATGAATATATTTTCAACATTTTAATATATTTTTAATAATATTTATTAAAATATAATTTATAATAACAATAAACTGACATTGGTCAGCTGCAGTAGTGTAACAGTGACATAACATGGTATAAAAACTATAGCGATAATAAAATAATTGTGTTAGACGAGAGTTGCCACAATCATAACGATAACCGCCAAAAAGATAGTGATAATCACGGTGCAAGTGATACGCTCATGTACCATAAACAAACACCCGTTGTTCATCAACATTTAGATAGTATCAAAGTTTTAAAATACTTAAATACCAAATAGTAGTATACTAGTGTACAGTACATACACATAAACACGACTCATTATTGTAAGGGGACTATAGCCCCCCTTAGTATCTCTCCTTGGCTATGCCACTGCGTAGTTACGTAGATCGTAGTAAAAATAAAAAAGAACTTTATAAAGTGTTGTTGTTTTCGGTTCCTATTTTTCCTTGTAAATCCGACATAGTTTTATTTTATTATTTTTGGATTCAACACGGTTTCATATTAGTAAAATTCAGAAATATAAACAACATTATTCATCCATAATGCTAAAAGTATATTATTCTTTTTTAATAGTACTTATGTGATTCAAAAAATTATTATAATATTTTTTTCTGTTTAAAACGAAATACATATATATAATAACATAAATAATATACTTCATATAAATATAAAGCTTATACTTATTAGAAATATAAGAAATATTTTAACTTATTACAACATTTAAAATACATTATCTATTTAATTATAAAATAATGAAATAGATAATGTAAAATTAATGCACAAATTTTGTACTAGTCTTAGTAAATGACAAAAAATACTTAAAGTGGGATTAAAAATAATAAAAAATAATTTTAAATACATTTGATATATTTTAAACTCCAATATTAAAAAGTGTATATTTTAAACATCTGTTACAAATCTAATTAAATGGGAAATAAATTTCCCAATAAAAATAAATTTAAAATTCAAAATGAATAATAATAATTACATGTAGCATACAAAAACAAAAACGAACCGTAAATCTTATATTATTTTATTATAACACCGATTAATAATGTATTATTTCAATAGTAAATACTTTTAAGTATCATTAGATGTTTTATGTTTCAATTTTTTTAAAGAGTTAAAATAAGTTTTGTTTTTATTGGGTATTACTAAAAATAATTGAACAATATAATTTTGAACTAGTTTTTTTTTTTTAATAAAATTTCATATATCTGCATGCTTTTATTGATAAATTTCAAATCAGTGCGAATACAGCAGTTATTATTCATAGTAATAATAAAAGGCTACGTCTATTTTCTATTATATATTACATTAAAACTCAAATGATAGAACTCTTGGCAATAAGAATGTTAATGTTTCTTATTATTTGTTAATCAATCACTTTAATACTTTCTCTCATTTTCTATTATTACATAATCTAATATCAGCTTACATGAATGAGTATGTAAATTCACTTAGGATACAATAAAATATATAATATAATTATTATAATGATGTACGTAACAAATCATTCTACTAAAATGATTTTACCTAAAAAAATATTTTGAAATATTCAATATATGAACAAGATTTTATAAGATTAAAATATTAGTTAATGGAATATAACTGAAAAAATATGATATTTCCTGTACTTCTGATATTTCTGATAATGGAGCTAACTTTATTTCATACATGTTTTAGACAACTTAAAATATGTTACTTATTCACATATATTGATTTCAGAATATTTATCTATAAGCCATTGTTATCTTAAATGTATATACAATTAAGATTTAACCCCTAATTTTCTAAAGTAAAGTGTTTTGTTTTTTATGTTCTTACATTCATAAGTATTATTAAATTACTAGATATATATCTAAAAGTGAATTTATGTGCCATAATATAATTAGAACTAATTTTATAAGCTGTTGAAAAAATGTGTCTTGATCAAAGTGACCACGACAAATAAAAACGATAGTAACTCATTAGTCACTGATTTGTTTGCTTCCCAACTTCCTTACTCGCTGACATATTAATTTACTTGTCGACACACTTATTAGTTAAGCATGTTTGAATTTTTCCTCAAACTCTATTACAGTTATGACATATGTCTACCAGTCATTTTATTTAGAATAAAATTATTTTGGATTTCTAGTACAACAATTGAATAAATTTTTCCGATTTTCGAAACAATTTGCAAGCCTAAATACAAAACTTTCTAACTAAACATTATAAATAATCGTGCATGGCGTTAACACTTAAATATTTCATCTGTTTTTATTTGTAATTATAATTTTACTCTTAAAAATAAAATGTTTAGTTGATAATTAGGTAATATATAGTTTATATATATGAATCTTATACAACTGATACAATTTAAATTTTTTTATGATCTTATATTATTTATTTTGTACTTGGTGAGTAGATCACATAATGAATAAAATATAAAATATTATTCCAAAGGCAAAAATGTTAACAAAATTATACAACTCTTGTTTATTAAAAATAATAAAAATAATTCTTATTCATATAACTTTAACCTCTGCTCGCAAACAAGATTATTGATATTGCTTTTATTATCTACAATTTTATATTTTATTGATGGTAGCTAATTATTTTGAACCAATATTTTTTTCAACGTCAAAGAAAACATTTTTATGATAAAATAATTACAACTGAAACAATTACCTTCATATTTGATCATCAATTTACTAAAATACATGTATTATATATTATATAAAATATAATCACAGCAAGTAAAATCATCATAAAAATTAATAATAATCTTAAAACAATTATAGACATTTTTTTATGTATAATTTATAAATCATATACAAATTTCAAAAAAGGAATGATATTTTTATTTTACTTTGAAAACCGTAATTTCATCGTAGTTGTATGTTTTAAATCATATTTTAATTTATTTTATAAAAAAATTTATTAAATAAATTAAATTCGATTATAAGGATACTTTTTTTTGTAACCTCATATTTTACCAGGTTTAATTATTTAAAGATAATCAACATTTCAATAACACCCCATGAACTAAGTTTCCTTCAATAACAAATAAAAGATCCTGCACAAAAATGTTCAAAAATTACAAATTTTTCTATTTTTAAATCCTCAACTGAAATTTCAGCTACAATGTAACTTAAAATATATATATATTCTCCCGGTATAAGAGAGTAAGGATTCTATTACTAATAATAATGTAAAAGAATAAACGACTCTTATTCAAGTTATTTTTTAGATACACATAATGTATATTTAATTATGCTTGTGAATTTTCTTCTACTAAAAAATAATATAAATATGTAATATAAATGTATTATGTATTTTCTTAGTTTATTTTTATGAATAAGAGAAATCTCTTATCAACGATTTTATTATTAGTCTCTAGTTACATTAAAACCATAAACAAACAAATTATAATATTAACAATGGTTAATATGATATAATCTTAAAAAAAAACTTGCTGTAAATATTATGTCTAACCAAACCAGACTTGCAAATTTCAAAATACTTCATCAATGATTCACATATTCTTAAATTTAAAATAAAAATTACGAAATGAGACTGTAGTAATTTATATAATTTTAAACAATAAATGTATGCAACTATAGTGTCTGAAGAAATACTTATTCAACTTAAATTAATAAATTGACTGGTAAAAGTTTTCATCAAATATGATGAAATTTAATTTTTGAACAAAACCTCCTCACTCTTAATAATAATAGTAATACATATAAATAATTAAAGCAATAATGTGAACACATTTAAACACATTTCACTAACCTGTTTTGTCAAACGGTAAATCAACAAATAATTTCTAAACCAAAATTACCTACAACGAATACGTGATTAATCATATTCTCTAGTCACGAAATACTTGATCCTTTAACATTTGATATATCGGATTTGCATGTTGGTGCCGTTCACGGTGACTGCATACGGCACCATTATACCATAGTAAAAAAAGCTATACGTTTTATCCCGTCCGCTTATGGTCAAATGGTTTCTTAATTCACTGTATCACTCAATCCGCCTGCACCGAGAAAATTGTAATTTTTTCACTGCTTAGCGTTTAATTCAACTGTAAATGGTGGATTTAGCGACGAGGAAAGAAACGTGACCCAACATCAAAAGTCCGATTGCCCCTATTTATCCTATTCATCCCACGCTCCTACACAGTCGATCCCTATATACTTCCCCACGCGGTTTTGCGGATGTATGAGTTTGTATGTTGTTTGTGTAGGAATCTGTATGTTATTCTGTATGTATACAGATGATAATAGCGTATACATATATAATGTCTCCGGTCGGTAAATTTTATTGTTCTGCTAAAACGAGAACGGGTGAAGCGAGCGAAGGAGGATGAGATAATCTCTTTTAACCGTGACCGAGCTACAACGGTGGTGGTGGTGGCGGCGGCGGCCGTCGAGACATCAGCCCAGGTCTTTCCGGTACGAGAGCGGCACATCGGTTGCGGTGACTCCGGAACGGCCGTGGACCAGTCGACGCGCGGAGTGGAGGATGGGATGACGTGAGTGTAAGATCCCGTTTTATTACCGACCATAATATACGTATACACGTATATACTAAGCGAATATACGGACACATACTCGAACGTGTACAAGTATACACAGTCCGTGAGGAGTTTTTAAAGACAGTTAGATGTTGTTCTGATGAAGCTAAAACGATCAAAACGATACAGGATCTTTCAGAAAAATAACAACATTTTCTCAATAACATTTTGAGGTGCATAATTTTTTTTATTGAAAACAGGATCTACGTTGTATGCCGTTAAGAGTCCAAAGGTTAGGAGTATCAAGTCTTAAAATTAATGACCGTAAGATGGTGTCCATTTATACGTAAACATTCCTGAAATTAAAACATGCCACGTATACCGATATTAATAGGTTGTCAACAACATTTATGTGGTCAGGTTTCTATCGCATTTTTTCCATTAAACTGTAGCCACAATTAGTGCGCCAATTTCTCCAGATGCTGCACAATTTGGACCTTAAAGGTGTTGTAAAGAATCATGCACAATATTAGCGTTAGACTCCAATAATGTGTACGGTACAACTGGACATTTTAAGACATAATATTCTTAACCTTTTAACTCTTAATGACATATAATACAGATTCCGTTTTCAAAAGTAAAATTATATAAATACTTTTTCTTACTTCTGCGGAAGTTGTTCTAACTTTTCCCATTTTCCTCAAAAACCCTATACGAGCCGTGTATAGGAATATAAAATAGAAGCGATCGTATACACACATGTATACTCGTATACTACGTCGTCACGATCCCAGTAACCACTATTATGTATTATTATTATTATTGTTATATTTGATATTATCATTATTATCGTTATTATTCATGTTGATATTATTCTTGTGGCGCTGCGATTGCGGTGGTAAAACGATGTACAAAGACATATTTTTATGTATGTAATCGGTCTAAACCGCGAGAAATCTACTGCGTGCTGGTGGGTTGCGGTTCAAGACGATCGTTTAGGTGGGAAACGGTTAACGCCATGACGGTGCACGTAAAGATATGCATCAGATCGCTGAGGTTAAAAGGCGGAAGGAACACTGCGGCACTGCGACGACCGCGGACCGGGTGCGGATGTTTTGCGTGGCTAATCCGTATCAAATTGATGATTTTTATCACGAAAACCCGCTCAAATACTAACTGAACCTGGCGCATATATAAATGGATATTATTACTACGAATACCTTCTAAAATAGCAGTTCTCGACATTTTAGAGAACGCAACCTTCTATAAAGCCACTAAAATGTTTAACTGCCTATCCGTAATATTAACGATAAAAATTTGCTAAGAAAAATTATTATTATTATTATTATTATTATGTTCAATTAAAACAATAAGTACTCGATAAGTTCATAATACCAAAAATGTTAAGTATAATATAATAAGTTTATTTAAAACAAATTTTACAAATAACGCTTCCAGCCGATTTTTTTTTTTTTAATTTAAGTTAACAAAAAAAATCCAGTTTCCAAAAAAATAAAACTAGTAAGTTTTTAGCTATTCTGTGTGTTGATGACCCTAAAAAAATCTGTGGTGACCCCTGAGGGAGTCATGAATACATGTTAACAGCCACTGCTCTAGATCGCGCGCAATCAGATAGCCGTTCTATATAATATTACATATTATAGTTTTTTTATTACCATAAAAGTACGGAGTTGTAATTGTCCTCAAATCAATACGACAGTTGATGTTATTGTTATTCAACTGGGTCAAAATTTCATGAAATTTAAACTGTATCATCGATGGAATTTTTTATTTATTCAATAATTTATTCACACGTTTATGTATATGATTAATTAAAAATGGTTCAACATAATAATTTAACGATATCAATTATTTTAAAATCCATTTCTTCGAGCTAAGTTATTATTGTTTAATGCTATAAAATAATAAAAAGAAAAATTATACTGTAATATTATAAACTATAGTATAAAAAAATGATTGTGATATAATACAATTTTAATGTTTAAAAACTTTAAAGTAGTCAAATTGAAACTTTTAACATTCTTTTGATAAATATAAGTTCTATAAATTATAACTTATTATTTAATGATGTTTACTGAATTTATAACACGCGCCACTTTTATGATTGAAATGCTTATTAAAGAATAATTACTTTTATGACATACTAAATATTAATTATTCGAATAAATATATGAATACAAAAACTAAGATTAATATTTTAAAACACTAAAATAGCAATAAACCATAATAAAATAAATTTTTTTACTGCCAACAATAATAGTTTTGTGAGATTACCCACTTCGCATTTTCAATTGAAATAACAATACGAACTATTTCTGATTCAATATTAAGCTATAAATACTAAAAGATTTTCTCATAAAATTAAATTTTGAACAATTTTTTACAACACAATGTATAAACGTCATAATATCAGGCAGTTATTAAATATATTTCCGACTTGTGTATGAAAACAGGAAGATTAATAAAAAAAAAAAATTAGTTTCTCTAGCGTAGAACACAAATATATATATATATATAAATATTATATGAAATGTAAAAATCTTAAGACTACCTTGATTTCATCCTCGGTTTTAACAATAAATTTTAATACTTTTAGAAAAGTTTTTAATATGGTGAGTCGTGATAGTTGAACCAGAACATTAGTTGAGTACCAACGTCTTTGTTAGCCGTCAAAGTTTTTGATAATATTATTCGGTGTTTATAGCTATTTGTATGGTGTATAGAGATTTGAGCCGCAGAAATTTTCAAGGAATTCTAAAAATTATAACAAGAACAATGAACTATTATGTAATTAAATTAATTAATTAATTTAATTATGTATTAATTTGTAATAATGATTTTAAAACATTTCCTTTTCATGAAGACTATCTGTAGATAAAAATAAATACCTATGTATGTAACTATCTATGTAGTATGACTTATACTTATAATCACTTATAGTGAACACGTGTCACAAAATATATAATTAAAACTAAACAACTTTCAAACTGTATGAAATATATGTTGAATTATTAAAATATAGTTTTTCGAATGTGAAAATTATTATGTTACACACTTAAAAATAATTAATTTAAACACGTATCAACTTAATTTATATGAATACATTTTCTATCCACTTTTTTAGTTTTATATTTTTTTCCCCAAATATATTATAAGTATAAAAAATGTACCTACTTTAAACTTGTAATCGTTTTAAATTGTGCAATTAATAACAACTAAAACAAAACCACAATAGACGGTATAAATATATAAAAATAAAATATATTTACTAATTTAATTTTTATCAAACTGCTTATTACATATTATTATTATTATTATTATACAAAAATACTAAATATTTCGTTTTAATATGATGGATAAAGAAAACGATTTTTTATATTGTTATTATACGAGTATCGTAATGCTATCACATCCTGAAAGGAAATTATATGTGTATTAAAGTAAGGAGTTATTTTCTCTATAGAAATATTATTGTTTTTCGATGAAATCTCGCTCACTATGTATAAGTATTATTTACTATTTCTGCTCCCACGTAAATACACAGTTTCGATATTGTTTTAACTTTCAAGTTATATTCAATTATATCATATCGAATGATATATAGTAAGAATTGTTCCTAAGTATTATTTACACTGGAAAAGCTATTCTCGGCATCCGAGTGAGTTTCAAAACGAGATATTTCTGGTTACACCTACGTACAGACTACGAAAGAAAAAATAATAGTATGGATGATTACATTGTACCAATGATTTGAAATTTATTTCGAATCAGTTGAAACCCAACCTTCGGCCAAATTAAGCCTGCCATTAGAAAAGTTTACCTTAGCGTTCAAAATAAATGAGCAAAAAATCAAGCTTAAAAAAAAACATAATCAAATGAAAATTATTTTTTTTAACTGTAATTACTACTCGTTTGTTACATATTTATTTAAACAACATTTATTTTATTTTATTTTAATATTCGTTAGAATTCGAAAAAACTAAAATGTCTAATCACTTAATAGTTTAACAACTATAGTAAATTAATGTTTATTCAAAAAGATAGTATCGGCGAATAATTTAATAATCGCTTCAATAAACACGTATAATACTCCATTTCATACTTATTTGATTTAATTAGATCGTTTTAGTATACAATGACAAGGAAATTCACTCTATTGATTGGCAAATTAAATATTTACTAGAATAAGTGAAGTATATAGTAATAGAGCTTGAAATATAAACTAAATTCTTTGAGCTTACCATTAAATTATATTAGGTATATTAATTCCGTGGAAATATATTTTGTGCCTATATAAACTCTGTGTTGAATACTTTTAAAAATTACTGACTTTTTCCATATTATCGAAAATTAAATATTCGTTATACAAACTAGAGTAAAAGTAAATTAATTTAATTCGAATACGTAACTATTTTAAATAAAAATGAATGGTAATTTATAATATGTATAAACAATGGATAGTTATAAATATCATATAATTATACTCAATTATCAATCAAAGTACCACGTTTAATGAATTGATATTTAAATTACGTCTATTTTGCAATTACCTACTAAAATAATAATTAATGTAGATACTAAATATCAAACAAACTGTTTTAAAATTTAAATTGTACAAAAAAAATAAAAAATAAATTGTGAAACAGTGTAATACAATACATAATACTTAAAAAAATCTATTAATGTGTATCACAACTCTTAAAAAATAATGAAAAAAATCTTATTATTTTGTTTTACTGATTAAATAAAAAATTTGAAAATTAAAAAACTAAAATAATTCATTTTGAAGTAATCTGGTTGACATTATTAAAATAAATATTATTAAAAGTTCAACATATATTTATACATAAACCGCAACGAAAATATTTTGTGCGAAAACAAACCATTTCATTTGTGCGGAGTCTTTAGTAAATAATATATATCACGCATGGTAATACTGTTAATATTTATAATATACAAAAAATAAATATTATTTTTTGCTGAATAAACGAGGATTATGATACTATAGATAAATACGTTACTGTAGAAAACGAAAGAAAAACCTTCTAAATGTTTAATCGTTTAAAAATATTTAAAACAAATTCACTAAAAATATATTTGGCGATATCACTGAGATGAGTGCGTAATTATTATGTTATAATATTGCGTCGTTGAAATGAGAACAATTCGTTAATACCTAAAATTCTTGTTTTCCCCCGAAAATCGATTTTAACGATCCCTTGTAGACATTATCACAATAACTGCAAGAACTTAGTATTATACTTTAACGTATGCGTGCATGCATTAGTATACTCTATTACAACGACAGTACCTGTACACGGCATTGGACTGTATCTATTCTTTCCGATCCGTCAAGTTCTACGACCGAAAAGAAAAGGTATGGTCGGAAATGTTTTTTGTTCATCTTTTTACTTTTTCTCCTTTCTTCCCCCCCCCCCCTCATACGTCCGGGACCGTTTTGGCACGTTTTATTTTATTTTAAGTCCGTGGCGGCCGAGGACAGGGATATCGTAGGCGGTAGCCAGACGTTCGGGAATCATTCCAAACGGTAAGGAAAAAATAGTCGGCACAATCGTAAAAACGCGTATACACACGCATGACATACCGCCTCGCACACCTGTTTGAAAACTATTTTACGCGTATGAACAGTCAACGCCGGTGGTCCGCGACGGACGCACCAGATCCTACGGCCGTAAGTTGCATTATCACACCGTTTTTTCACCGTACATTGTTGTAATATTAATGATAATAATAACACCTCGCGCGTAATATTATATGAATAAACAGTATTGATAATATCGCGTTTACACGTGTAACACGAGCTGAATGCGTACGTTACAACGAAAATTATTCGTTTGCATTATAATTTGTCGTCGTTGTGTTTTACCGCACGTCGGTGCAGCGTTCACTGGGCCGAGGTGGTGCACTAGGTTTGACGAACAACAGTAATAATACGCGAACCTGCAGGAAACACAAGTCGCATACTATTTGAATCCTATGTCTATGAGCTCGTTGCGGATATTTTGGATCGCATATTGTGTATAATTTTCAACGGCGTATGCTGCAATAGTCACGAAAAAAAAAAACGCGTTTTCATCCCTATTTTACCGAGATTTTTTTTTTTTTATTATAATTATTAACACTACCCTGCACATGCACGATATTATCAAAGATATAGCGGATGTTACGATCCGATTATTCCCATGGTAGGAAGAACGTGTTTCTATGGGAAATATTTTGCCTTGTGCGTAGAACTATTTGAAATCCGATTTCCAGTAAATTAATTCAATTATTGTTAGCTATGTTTTTTTACGACACCGATCCGAATTAATTAATATCTTTCTTGATCCGTTTGAGTGCATGTTTATAACATATTGTTGGTATACTTGAATAATTAACTTTAATACACACGTAACAACTCAATTCGCACATGGATTAACATAACAATATTGCTTGTGATCGTACCTATATCGTTTTTATCGTTAAGCGTTGATCGAGAATAAATGAAAAAAAAAACAACTATAGTCGGGAGCACGAAAAATGAGCGTTGGTACCCGCGACCCGTTGTTCGTACCCACTGTTGTAACCATTGGTTCTCAACTTTGTACCGTCACGCTGCCGTTAAGTATCGTATTCGCGGGCACGAATAATGAGCGATAATCACAGATATAGGTATATGAGTAGAACAATTAGATAGCCGAGTTCCTGTTCAACATTACGGGTGGATATGAATCATGACCGCCATATGCAAAGCTGGTAATGTTTATAAATTTCGTATTGATACGTAATATTTAATTAGAAAATTAATAAATAACAATATTATATATATATATATATATATATATATATATATATATGCGTATTTAATAAACATTTTAAATATACCGATAAAAAAACATCTAATGTTTGACACTGGGTGTAAAAGATGTAAATATCTAATGATGTATAATAATGTAAGAATAATGCAGTTTTACATTTTTTATTCTTTAAATATTTGACATGAGTTATTAGAAATGTAAGAAAAGTAACAAATAATAAATACTTAAAAACAAATGTCAAATACTATATTTTTATTTAGTACAATAAAAGTTATATTATTAAATCTTATACAGTACACATATATAGCAATTGTATTAGTAAACTTGGCAAAAAAATGTTTTATAATAGATATTTATTAGACATATACAACCGGAATTATGTGTTAGAGTACGATTTGTTAGGTATCAAAGTAGATTAAATATTTAAAAGTCACAAATTCAAGTATTATATATACTGGAAATGACGATTTCAAAATTCTACGATCATAAGTGAAAACTAAAAGCATATGAAATTATGAAATGTTTGAGGTTTTTAAGAATTATGATTTATGATATGAATATTTTCTATGATAAAGTTAATAATGGAAACATTAAAAACTTCTCTTTTGGTGGCTTTGCTTAGGGCTGTTCGACTGTTTCGATTAATTAACTGCAGCATCGATTAATCGATAATTATTTTTAAAAGTATTCATCACCGATTAATCGATACATCGAAATGCAAAAAAAAAAATTAAAATTATTGAGTTTATTACCTAAAGGCTAAACTGCTTAAGCTAACATTTAGTTAACTGGTGCAAAGAGGCAATAGTTACGCTTGTATGTAGGGATATAAATTAATGTAGACATGAATCTTAACGTTTTTTTTGGGGACATTTATATTAATTAAAGCAAGAATATTAATCAAGACAGTCTGGAATTTATTAGCAGTTGTTGTATAATAACGTACTAACTATAAGTCTATAACTAACTATTATGATACTTGCTAAATAGATAGGTAAGGATTTATTTCAATTTTAATACAAGCGCCTTGAGTTTTACTAGTTTTAGTCTTTAAAATTTTAAATACATTTCCTTTAACAGTAGCATAAGTGATAATTACAAATTAGAGCCCTTTCATCAAAATTGTTAATCTATCTACACAAGATTACAATTTCAGTTTTTGACACCACTTTAGATCTTAAAATGTATGTTACTACAGATCTTTAGTTATGTTTTATTCTCAGCTCCCCATTTAAAATCCTGTGGGCCTGCCCCTGACTAAAGTTATCAATGTAGTTGTTATTAAATATACGTGAGGCCCTGGGGCCTGGGAAAGTGCCCCGTTTGCATTGCCCTCGAACAGCACACACAGTGACAAATTGTTATCCATCATCACTCTGATTATCAAACAGAATACCCTTTATACTTCTTAGTTTTTAGTATTTCAAAAGTATACTAATTATTAATCTAACGATAAATTTTTGCCTTTTTTTTACTTGAGTTAACCAATAACCTTAATCCTAGGTACCTGGCAGGAAATATAATAGAGCTATACTTAAATCAGTTAAACCGTTAAACTTTTATCGATATTTTGTTTTAATCGATTAATCGATTGCTTTAATAGATTAATCAAATTAATCGATTAATCAATCAAATTAATCGATTAATCAACAGTCGACAAATCAACAATCGAGCACTCTAGCTCTCCTTGATGAAAATCATCGATTAATCGAAATTTTCAATTATTTAATACTTTGGATAATCGATTATATTTTATAACAATCGAACAATCCTAGATTTGCTTCAATACTAATATCGAGTCGGCTATCTAGTTATTTTATATATCTGTAGCGATAACATGAACAATGAGCATAGATTTAATAACCACTTTAGAAAAACAGCCGCTTAGCACATGACGAGCAGCAATCATTTTTCATGATCCCAACTATAGCATAGCAAATCAGTTAAACATTATTACATTTAATACTTTGTATTGTTACTATTGCTATTTTTTTTTTTTCTAACAATTATTTCTAATAAGTTTATTGTTGTTCGTTTTGTCGTGTAAAAAGTAAAACGTTTATTAAATAAAAAAAAAACATTTAACATTAAAATCTAACCTTAGATAGCTACATACAGTAGACAACCAATAATTGATGATTATTTGAACTGGGTATAAATAGCAAAAAAAATTCTTATAACAGTAAAATAGATTTTTGTATTTAAATTATTTTCTTGTTCAGTAATTCGATATGTTCTTTTGAACATTGCAATTACACTATATGTTAAAATTATTGCTTGTTTATTTATGGATTTTTTACAAAAATATTTAATAAAAAGTTCTTATTAGGTTAACTTTAGGTTCTTATTAAAAACCTGTAAGTTTTACTTGTTTGGTTAGTCTCTACAGTTTTCTTCATTGTGATTGATACAGAGATGTTCAAATGCTCATAAATAAAATAAATAACCATACAAATTAATCAGTTGTATTTTCAGGTGAGGTATGACACTATTACACTAAATATACTAAATACGTGTTATGAAAATTCAACCGAACATTTTACTTATTATTTAAATTTTTAAATATTCCGAAGAAAACATCGTTCAAGATTTTAAATAATATGTATTTATTTTGATAATAATAAGACAATCGTTTTGCTTGTACATTATAATTTAGACCTTTTATAATTAAATGTTTGATTTAATAACTATCTGTAATTATTTTGTACAATATTTAATTAAATAATACTAATTTGAGTATTTATTTTGACGTACTTGTAAAAATTTGTTAAAATCAAAAAGTCACTTCACACAGTATTATCTGTTAAATAAATGTTAAAAAAGAAAATTTTAAATAATTACAGTTACCTGGTACTAGTGTTTGAATTATGCCGGATAAAATAAATATTGTTCTATCTAAAGTACTATGTACAATAAATACCTATTTTTTTATACAATTCATGTACAACAATATTTTTAGACTATCTACGAGTATAACTAAGTACAGTGGTTATTGCTTATTGGACTCACTTTGGAACCTGACCATTTGAGTCTATTAACCGAATGAGTCAATAAGACGAATGAACAAAAAAAAAATGTTAAAAATACTTAAAATTAAAAAAGTCATTTACTTAAAAAATATTTATTAAGATTCAAAGTGTATAAAAATAAAAATCTAGCTACGCTATTAAAAATAAAATAATAAAATATATATGTTATACATAATTAGTTTTTTGATAAAAATACATTCAGGGTTGATTGGATTTTTCCTTATTCAGTCAACTTCATAATCATACCTTTGTACGTTTTATTTTGTTCGAATATGTACATCAAAATCGGCTCTTTGCCGAATTCCTTAACATAGAATTTGAAGCGCTTCAAGCATTTGTTTAGTTAATAGTGGTTTCTCATCAGGTTCCTCTTCCTGACTACCACCAGCCACATTTTTTTGGCCATTTTGACTGTATTTCACCACATTTCTTCCTCGGTTAAGAGTTCAGTACTTTGGACTGCTTTGTCAATATTTATCCATACTGGCACCGACTTATATCGCATTTATAACACGTTTGTTCAAACGTTTTTACATATTTCTTAATTTATCTAATTTTCAAATGACCCTATTAACCGTTGTGTGATTCGAATCAACGAATTTTTTGTTATATGTTTGTTTATGTGCAAATCGAGACCAGCCGTTTTGAGTATAATGGGCGAATGAGTCAATTACCCGGGAGTCCAATAAGCGAAGACCACTGTATAATATAATTAATCATATATTTTTATAATATCAGCTCTAATAATAATAGTTTTTTAATTTTTTATCTTAAAATGTTAAGGTTAATTCAATGTCAAACAAATATTATGTACGAAAAAAAAAATTGTAATAAAAACATAAGGCTGGCTAGATATTTTTTCTATTACATCTAAATGTATTAAAATACATTATATTTCTGTCACTGGTGATATGTATGAAAATTCATAAAAAATTTTGTAGATGAAAAATTCAATAGTTCACTTTCCATATGCTAAGCCAAATCTTTCCCATACATACATGTATAATACTAAATAACCATACGTAAGAAAACAGGCCTATTTTAATATTTTGTGATATAAACGCCACTATGTCAAATATTATACTTAAATTGCGTGGATTTTTACTCAAAATTTGATAACGATAAAAAATCGTGTACCGTGAAAAATATAAATAATAATTACATTTCATCCTACCTATACGCATGCAAGTTAAAAATATTCACCAACGAAATGGTTAAAAGAAGTATGATAACTGCGCAATTATTGTCACTAACTCGAGAAATTACATATGACCAAATAAATACAACAAGATTTAGCTAATCGTTTAGATTTCAAAAAAGAAAAGTTCTTGTAAAAACGAAAGAACAATTTATTTGGATTTTTTTTGTGACCGTATTTATATCGTTAGATAATAATATTATCTAAAACACAACCTGATGTATTTTATTTCCATCAACAACAACTACTTACAATATCAATCATTCGATCATCATAAATTATCCAAAACTTTAAATGAAAAGCAATAACAATATTCTGTATTTAGCTTTTATACACACATATATATATATATATAAGTATTTTTTTATTCCTCACTTCCACCTAGTAATGTACTCCTACTGCAACCACATTTGACCTGCATATTTGACACAAGCCACATATATATGTTTTTGTGACTTATATGCACGATTAGTGTAAATGTTTCTAACAAAATTATTTATGAATGTTTTTTTTTTTCAAAACGGTTAAGACTGTTTAAAATGAAATCAATAAATATTTTCTGAAAGTTCTACGACTTTAAAATCAAAATGAAATAGGTATTATATCACAAAACTCGCACACGATTTTGATTTGAAATAAAAATAAAAGTTTATAAAACTAAATATAATTTTTAATATTTCGGTTAGCTCAACTAATCTATAGTACATTTAGATCCCGAGGGTATTAGTTTAAATATAATTTTTAAACTTTTCAAAAACGTAAACTTTATATTTTAACTAATAGAAAATATTATTTACTATTTAGCTGATTAGTTTACTATTTACACTGTAAAAACAAATAACAGTACGAGCATAGTATGATACAGATTTTTAAGTGTAATTTATGAGTCTTAAATGCAAAGCAAATAATTTTATTTTGTTTAATCAAATTCAATACGTTGAAATTGACATTATTTGAAAATTAAAAACACATCTAAACAAAATGCGATCAATAATTGTTGCCATAAATGTATGATAATGGAATAATAAAATAAAATGTAACAAACCATAAAATAATAAGACTATAGTTCTAGGAGTGAAGATTAAAAATTATCATTCTTATACTTGTAAAATCAGCAATGGTTTTGGTCACCAAGGCAAAAAAATAATTGCGTTCAAATGATTGTAACATGAACTATGATCGACACTACATTGACATTTTAAAACAAAATTTTAAATAATATCGGTTATATTAATTTAATATAAAAATAAGTAATATAAAAATTAACATAAGTAAGTAATATAATAAAGTTATTTTAAAATATTTAAGAAATCCACTCAAATCCTTTCCCTCATTTGACCACTACAAGATTGATTTTGACTGACAAATGGGCATATACCTAGTAATCATAAATAAAATAGCTCATAAGTCATAAAATTATAGCAGTCAAAAACATAAAATATAATAAGTTTTACATTTAAAAGTGAAAGACAAAGGACATCGTTTGTTCAAGAAGGTTCAACGATCTATCAATACTATATACTGAAAAATATAAAAATCAATGATATTTTAAATACCTTTACTGATATAAAATGATATTTGTTTAATATATTAAAGATATGTTTTAATAAAATATTAATTATTTTTAAATATACGTTATTTAGTGTTTTTTTTTAATACAATTTAAACATATCTATATTTTTAACAGTAAAAAGTTTTACTTGTGCATGGAAAGGGGGTGTGGAGGCGAAACCCCTGCGGGTTATTTTACATTGAATTCTTATATCCCCCC
>NW_020271729.1:702996-815921 GCF_003268045.1 Sipha flava
TTGAAAGTAGTTGATGGTTTCAAATTTCGTTTTCACAAAATGCTAAATAAATGATATTCAGCGCTGGTGTTGCACAGTTAAAACGTGTGTTTTTTGAAATTTAATGATAATAATATTTGTATAGATAATTTTAAAGATCACATAAGTAATTTTAAAATTTCGGAACAAATAATAAATCAACAGAAACTTAACAACAATTTAAAAGAAAAGCCGTTGATGATATGTTTACCAGGCCATCTAAAATTATTCATTTTAAATCAAAAAAATGCTGATATCGAATCTTTAACTACTCAAGACGTAAAGTTGATTAAACGTAATTATTACTTATAAATAAAAAATATTTGGGTAGGTAATAAAATTATATCCAGGCCGCAATTTACATATGTATAAAATATAGCCAGATCGCAGATTACATATATGCAAAATATGCCCAGGCCACAATATACAAAAAAAATTAAAAATGGGCCGCAATTTACAGCGACCCAGTTTGTTACCAAAATAATATCGCTTCGTCCTCTTATTCATTGTGATTTTTCTGGTACAATAAAGTTAATGAAATATTAATCACATCAGCATAATATACTCGTATCGGTTTCCTACAAGAAGTTCTTCTGAACTTTTTTTTTATTTCTACTAATAAAAATATCTATATTCACTGAACACACAATAATGCAATGTGGATAAAAAATATAGTGACACGTCTTTTAACAATGACTCAAAAATTGTATTATTAAAATTAAGTATTATTGATCATTGTTCAAAAGTAGGTACCTATTTAATATATTATACATAAATTATACATTGATTATTAAACAAATTAATTAAAATATGTATAATACAGAGGAAAAAAAAATATTGAAAACTTTAGTAAAAAATCTCAAAATTTATCTATTCATTATGAAGGTGCAGATTTCCACTTTAACGAGTTTCGTGTTAGATTAAAAATTATATGATTAATTCACGCAAACGGATAATAATTTAATTATTTATCGTAAATTGCTTAGTATGAAACAATCAACTACAATTGCGTGTATTTAATTAAATTTTCACTAAAATGAGCTTAGCATATTTATTAAAAAAAAAAAAATCGTTATAAAGGTTTTTTTTCAATATATATTGGTACATACGAATTATAGCATTTATTTTCACCAAGAAAACACTGTATAGCAGAATCTAAAATATATCATTTTTCGTACTGCACACTTAAGGATTTTATCATATTTCCCTTTCTAACGTTAACACTAATGAATTACACATTAAAACAGTTGGTATTTTAAATTTTGTTGATGATATATAATGGTATTTTAAAAATATGTAAGACAATTTAATAAAAAAATGTAAAATTAAAAAAAAAAACCATAATGTAGAGAATAGAACCACATCACTTTTTAATTTCGTACTAAACACTTTACATTTCGTATTACACAAAGTGTATCGTATTGCACACAATTTTAGTCCCTACTGTATAGATTACTAAAAGATCACACGAAACATTTTTATATGTTACATGTTTCCATGATATACAGGTTTATTTTAAGACAAAATATTCATAAGAGCTAAAAAGTTGCAAAAATATGTCATTTATTTAATTACTCACCTGTTACAATTATAAAAGTTGATAGGTGTTTAAGCTCTCACTTTAATGTCTACATGAACAATTATTTTTTTTACCACCAAAACATAGTCACAAAAAAAAACTTTGTCGTATTTTATAGTTTAGAGTTTTATATGAACATATGATGCTTAGAAAATCTAAAAATTAATTAATTACATTTTTATATAGTAATTATTTTAATTAAATATAAATTACTTTTAAATTTACTAGAATAGTACGGTTCCCGTATTATGCAGTGCATGTGTCCTATTTATATTTTTGATCTGCACTCTTTTTAACTAAATAATATGTTTAAACGTTAAAAATAAATTACTTATTGCATTTAATATAACTGTATTATCTACGCAAAACCATAATTGAAATGTAGTGATTTTTTACACCCATGACTTATATCTAAAGTTAAATAAGATTTCTGGAAAATTATAATATTATTGTGGAAGAGATTTCTATGCAAATACATGAATAAATTACCGCAGTATGTATATTGTTTTAATATACAATTTGTACTTAAGTATATACTTTCAACGTAAAAATCAATTACTGATTTAACTTTAATTAATTACTTTTATCGTGAAAAAGGTTAAAAATGAATAAATTTCTAAGTTATAAACGTTCATATTATAGAAGGACTTACAAGTCAACAGTTTTTTGGAATACATAGAAAAATAAGAAATGAAAATAAGAATTTTTGTATTTGAATTCGAGTATTACTCGGTTAATCTATGTAGTGCGGCTATATGCTTGGAAGCAGTGGAATCCCCTTTATTACTTTTTTATTATGGGTCTTATGAAGGTATTTAATAAAAGCAATGAATATATATTTCATTGTTTCATTTCGTATTAATTTGCTGTAATCGTGCGTACATATTATAACAATATACGTATATATATATTATTATTTTGAAATTATCGTGAGAGGTTTTCGCTACTCATTCGATTCCGTTTTAAAAATCATACCAACAGTAATGAGTTTATATCCGTGTTGAGGAAATCAAGAAATTCATTAAAGAACCTGCATAAACATACGTGTTAAATTTTAAATTTTTATTATAGCTAAAACTAATTTATCGTTTAACAAATCTACGGAACGAGTTTTGTATCTCTCACCACTACGACAGCCGATGTTTTCTTAATAAATACTTTACTGTGATACTATAATTCTAAATAAATTGTTGCTACATAATAATTTTAAATCGCCGCACGGCTATCGGTTAAAGGTTTCATAAAAAATAATACTGTGGTTAAAAGACTAATCGCTTTAAATTTTCCTATAAGATTTTATCATTTCGAAAAAAAATCTCTTTATATGCGATAAAATCGTCTCGCACTTTTTCACCGGCCAACTATTAATCTCAGTTGACTACCGTTGACGAAGCAATAAATCGTTAAAATCGTACACTCAAGTATATGTGTAGCTTTCGAAAAGAATTAGATGGAAATATGTTATAACAAACTTGATCCCATGTTGTTCCGTGTCGGTATACAATATATAATCAATTACGCTAATTATAGGCATTTTAGGAACAGTTCCACGTACCCAAATTAAATGGTTGCCAATATAAAAACCAAAATGTGTAAAAAATAAATACATGAGTTTTCAATTAAAAAGTAAAGTGCATTTCAGAAAACATGAATACTATACAATATGAGTTTAAAAAATATAAAAAAATACTGCTAAATTAAATATATGAAATTGTTTTTACTAAATAATTATTCACCGTGTGCACACGTATAAATTTAATATCGTGTCTATTCCTTAACCTAATTAACCTATCGCATCGATAATATATGACTTTGACTTTCAACATGAACCCAAAAACGCGAACATCACGGTTCGTTATTAAAGATCACTCACTCATAATCTAGTCGACTCTGAGATTCTTCCTTTCTTTTTTTCATTTTTAACTACATTTTTGGTTTGAATTGAAAGTTTTATGTAAAATGTTTTCTTCTTCAAAACATTTTGCGATCGTTAACTTCTGAATACAAGATTGTTCAGCTATTTTATATGGTGAACCCGTTATAAAAGTTATAACTTTGTCTATGATCATGATTTATAAAAGTTGTTTTCGAAGAATATAATATAGTTTATATTACGCTTTAATAAAAAAAAAAAACTGCAGCCATACGCCAAATCGAGTGCCCACATTAAGCAGTGTTTTTTAGCCTTCTTAATATGCATTAAATAACGAAACTAGACCTTTATGGATATATTAGGCTGTTGCCCGTATTAACCGATATTCACATAAATTAGAAGCCACTATACATAATCTATTACACACCGATTGCTAAACCAGAGCAAACTCATGCTATTTTGACTTTTTCACAATCAACGGTGGCCAACGTCATTCAAATGAATCGGTAAATTTTAGTAAAAAATTGTCTTTCTATAAATTACATTGAATAAAATAGATCTATCGTAAAAAATATTATTGGTTTAAAAAATTGCATTTATTCTTTACGACAACGCTCGATTCAAGTCCAAACATTTTAAAATATTTATAAAGTTACGTTTACATAATAAATTATGTTGTGATATTAAATCTCAGCCGGTTACAATACCGAAAGCTTCCTCAGAATCATTTTTAATGTAGTTTCCTTTATAATTTCGCTTACACTCGTTACACAATAACAAGAACGGAGTAATGTGCTAAGGCCAATTTATATTTCGGCGTAGCTTTAGATAGAAAACTAACCTGGAATTCACACATCATCGCCAAATTGTAACAAGGCTACCAGAAACTAAAAATATTATACGATTGATTCACTAACAAACAACTCTAAACTGGAAATATTCCCTAACGTTATATATAAACAAATTCTACGCCCATTACTTTTATATGCAGTCCCTATACGGGGAAATTTCGCTTACACCCGTATTAATGAAATCCAAGTTTTCTAATCTAAAGTTCTGAGGACAATACCTAATGCTCCTTGGTTTGTTCGGAATAATGCACTCCGCAAAGACTTCCAACTACAGAAAATTACAGCAAACAATTTTTCCAACCATTTAAACTCGGCTCAAAGTGCTAAATTTTACCGTCTAACAGACTTACCTACAGCGCGTCGACTCGAGGGTGGACGTCTACAATCTACTTAATTAGGAACTATATACATCTATAGCTCTCCATCCGTTTGATATTCATATTATTATCACTAACTATACGACTAATCTCATCAATGCATTGCACACGATCAATGTATTGATTATCTGTTAACAGTAAACGCTATTATTGTACCACCGTAATTGTTACCATCAATATTCATATTTATTGTTTACATTTAAATCTACTCGTCTACACAACGATACAAATCAATGTAAAAATATCAGTGAAATGACAAATGTCAGGAAAGCTTTACCGAATAATGTTAAAAATAAAAAAAAGACCAAATTATAAATGTACGCTAGTCGTCGGGATCACAGACGCGCGCGATAAATGCATGTTTTTGTTCTTGTAAGCTTTGTCGAACGATTTTGTTTCAACGTTGTTTTTCGTTGGTCCGCAGGCGAACGACGATGACAATGTGAAGGGAAGCGACCGTGACGACGACGAAGGACGAAGGCGGCCGCGGATAACAAGAACGCGACACACCTGCGCAACCAGGCGCTCCCGGGCGGACGGACACGCAGCGCACGTAGTCGGTAAAACGGTCGGCCGCCGATGGAGTTCCCGAGCGTCGTGCAGCTGGCCGCGGCCGGTTGGCCGCCCGCGAAGCCGACGATGGGCGGAGTGTACAACGGCACGGACGCGATGAGCCCGTACAACGGCACCGGCGACCGGGACGCGCTGTACTGCGGCGACACGTCAGGCCACGAGACGTCACTGTACTTGATATCCAAGATCCTGTACATAATTGTGTGCATCATCGGGTTGGTGGGCAACACGCTGGTCATCTACGTGGTGATCCGGTTCTCCAAGATGCAGACGGTGACCAACATGTACATCGTGAACCTGGCCATTGCCGACGAGTGTTTCCTGATCGGCATACCGTTCCTGATCGTCACCATGTCCATGGACTTCTGGCCGTTCGGCAACATCATGTGCAAGGTGTACATGACCACGACCAGCGTGAACCAGTTCACCAGCAGCATATTCCTGATGATCATGAGCGCGGACCGGTACATCGCCATATGCCATCCGATATCGTCGTCCAAGGTGCGCACCGCATACGTGTCCAAGATCGTGTCCGTCACCGCGTGGACGTTCAGCATCATACTCATGATACCGGTCATCATGTACGCCAGCACCATGGACAAGGGCAACGTGAAGAGCTGCAACATCATATGGCCCGAGAACGAGCTGTTCAGCGGCCAGACCGCGTTCACGCTCTACTCGTTCGTCCTCGGCTTCGCCATACCGCTCATGCTGATATTCGTCTTCTACATACTGGTCATCAGGAAACTGCAAACGGTCCGTATACGCATCGCTGCCACGCATGATAAACCGTGTTCTAACATAGCGCGTAAAAGCTTTTCTGCTCCTTTTCCACTCCATGTATCCGCGCGCGCGCATCCCCGTAGCCCTCGGCTGGATCGGCCCCGGTTTTTGCAGTACAATTCGTTCGGGCCGACCGTCAACCGCGTTCCCGAACGCAACGATCCCAGTCGTGTCTTCGCCTGTACGTTCGCTTTGTACTGCACAAAAGGGTTAAAACTTGAAATGCTCCGAGATGTTCGTGTACGGATGTCGGGAAAGCGCGCGTTCGGGATTTTTGTTCGGGATTAGTTCTGAAATCGTTCCAGTACGTTTTAGCGACTACATAAAAAATTATAATCTCACATGCTTATACTCACAAAACTGCATGTCCATATTGTACTATATGGACATATGTAAACATTATATTTTTTTACATAACGAATTTGAGGTGTCTTGATCCCTCTCGCTCACAGAATGCACCACAATGACCTTTACACGATGCTGTTATTCACTACTACGATCTATTTTTACGCGTTTATACCTAAACAATATAATATATTATAAACGCATATTATGCGTTTTCATAATGTTACAATCGAAATATTACTACTTTATCATTGCCGTTGTACACGTAACAGATTTTTTTTCTCAAAATTTATACTTTCACTGCTGTTCGACGATAGAGAAGCTATATATATATATATATATGGGTATTTGCAATAATAGAGTTTTCGCATGATCGCTAAATCTGTTCGGTAAATAAAAACCGCTATAGGTACGTTGACATTGAACTACATTTACGAGAGTTCGGGATACACAAAGATCTCGAAAATACTTCTTGAACCGCTATTAAATCTCATAAACACGTATCAGTTAACGTGGTATACTTTTCTTGATCGTCGAGCGAGGCAAAGACTCACTATATATATATATATACTAACAATCGCGCACATCACGTCCTTGTTGTATTTATCGATACTCACGAAATCTCTTTTCCTAACGAATTGCATCCCAACGATATTTAACGATTACACGAATTTCGTCTCAATATTAATTAGCCACTATATGAATCGCGTCCCAAAATAAAAACATTATCTTCTATCCTATTTCATACAGACTCAGAACTATCAATAATAAATTATTAATAACAGTAGATTAAATATATCATTTTTTTTTTTTTTTTTTTTTTTTTTGTTATGTAATTAGAAATCATATTAAAAAATAATTATAATTTTATAAAAAAATTAAGAAATTAAAATATTAGATTTAGATTTAAAAAATTATAAGACCGATGAAAACTTGAATGAAACCTTTTTAGTGAAATCGAGATGAATTAATTATTAAATAGTTCAGCAGAATCTTTAAATATATCATTTTATTTTTTTTGTTTTTTATATATAACGTCATTGTTATCGTTTAATTTAATGTATAACTTACACGTTTTCTTACAGCAACTCCAACGTTGAATATAATTTTTCAATATTTTATGGGAACGATATTTGTATCCATCTATACTAAATAAAGTTCAATATATTTCACTTAAAATCACTGATGTAATTTTACTTTTATAAAAATTATTAACAAACACACCACCAAAAAAACTCAGGATGCAACTCGAATACCTATTTATTGACTTTTTCTTTCGGGCCGCAATTCGTGTGCAGCCATACATACTGCCATTACGAAAGTCACCAAAACCACCACTATTATAAGTATATAACATGCCGTCGATGGAGAAAAAAAATTGCTTATAAAATATCGACAGTGTCGTTATCAATGAAACCCTACAGCGATCCGCCGTTTCAAAATTATCGCCGATACACGCGAACCGAAAATATTGCGTTTTTCGATTCTCATCCTAACCATTGCATTCCGCCTAACCCTAATAAATCTCAAATCAAACTCCCTTCCTCCTCTTACTTAACCATTGTACACCCAATATGAATGGGCAATTCGCCGTCTTCTATTTTTGTACACACGTATCCCACTAGGTTTTAAAACGAAATACATAATTTTACAACGGAAAGCGAGCGCAAAAAAAAAGCGTCTATAACCAATCGATTTAATTACGTCACATACCCGTCACCGTGCCTTATAACCGAGTGTACCATATATACCTACACGTTTTAACGTAACAACACAATGTACCTACTACCATATATATAATATATTAATGCGCATATGTACGTGCGTGGTCACACACAGTGCAATGTATAAGATTATAAACACACACACACATAATCTTTGTGCGCATAACGTGTAATAATACGTGGATATCGTTAAAGCCGCAATTGTAACAGCAACTATATATTACAATAACAGCAAAGGTATAACTATTTTTGTGATTCGATTCTCGAACGTTGCGCGCGCGTTGTAAAAAATATAAAGAAAAAAATTTTAAAAAAATAAATAAGTATGCATTAAATTTATACGAGGAACATATATATTGTCCGTGCGTTATAAAACTTACGGAAGTTTTTCTCAAAAAAAAAAAAAATTTATAATATTACATAGGTATACGTGTGTCGTGATTTATCGGAAGATATTAAAGCGTACGATTACGTTGACAAACAAGTGCGCGAAATATAAATCAAATCACGACCACGTCGTCCAATAAAACCCAACCGAATTGCCGTACGCAATGGACATTCAGGTGTCACCTATCGTAATAAAAACGTACTGTACGTACGGAGGCATAAAATATATCGTTAGCAGTTTCATAAACCGTATACGTTTCCTCATGCTCGTTAGCTGTTTTTCATTCTTCACGTGTCGAAAACATAAAATTCCTTACGACCATTATAATACACGCACATACACACACACACACACACACACACACACACGCACGCACGCACGCACGTGTATATATATATATATATATATATAAATTGAAGTCGGTAGTCGAACTTTGGAAGCCCGCAAAACCGTACAATTTTAAACCGGATAAAAATTATTTCGATGTTTTATCGTATACGTAGAAATAATTCATTCAACACAACGTATCGAATAACTGCGTTGGGCAAACGAAATTAAACTATATATTGTTAAACAACAATAATAGTGGTAGGTAGAATAGCTGTACGCGTTTTCTCGACCCGTTATTATTGCACTGCACATCCAACAGAAGTTACCAACCGTACCTCAGGTGACAAACGTTCGTACAGCGGACGCTTAAAGATTTGTAATGCATCAGATATTTTTAAAAATCAAATGTTTGTATAACCGTGCTTTTGTATATACATATTTATAACAACATTAGATCAGCACAACCCTATTTCATTCATTTCTTAATGGTAATATAGTTCATTAGCCATAATAGCTTAATACAACAATCACGTAATCGTTCACAATAAAAATAGTACAGGTGAGCAGTCATAATACTTTAATTATTCATCTCATTCGGACGCGTATGTAGTCGCGTGATAATTTAGAACTAAATTGCGAAGAAGATAAATTTGAACATAACTCTTTATGATTTTGCTTGTTAACGATAGTACTTTAGTCAAACAATGTAGTTGACATTACGAATATTTATAACTAAATCAAAAATGTATAAAAATTATCTGATTGGTAGTGATAAAATCTCCTATCGATCGCTTAGTCATCAGAGAATATTAAATAAAACTTAAATGGGTGGATTGATGTTTTTTGATGATATTTTAATTTATAAATTCTGTATAAAACGAAGAATTTTACTAAAACACTTTAACTATGTTTGTAATATTTAAAAATAGTATAATAAGGTTTATTTTCTGTGATCTAATTTTGTGATTGTAAAATTGCACCAAAATTCCTATAAAAGCATTAAGTTATTCTAACTATAAAGTTAAAGCTACATTAAACATATAATTTTTTAATTTTCTCATACATTTCGTTAATCAACGGTTTACATTAATTTTGATAAAATAAGTTGTTTTGTTAACAGCTTTAAAATGTAAAATACAAAGCTAACTATAAATAATTGTATAAGATATTCAGTCAAAGGTAGACGAATAAAGTTCCAGTTAAGCGTGTTTGCCAAAATCGAAGCTACTGCTGATAGTTACTACTAGTTAGTGACACTATAGCTGTGTATTCTAAATTTGTAATAAAAAAATTACCATAAAATACTACAAAGGCATAATTTTCGTCGAAATCAAACGTAAATTATTAATTTATGCATTTATTAATAATAACACCTATTTTTTTACACGGTGGTACAATGTTCATCGATAATATGCAAACAAAACCGCTTGTTTCGATTTCGATAACCGCCTGACGTTTAATTTCCATTGGGCTGTGTATTCAAAATTGTCGGTAACTGGTGTTTACATTGAAATTTTTTCTGTTAGTATATTATAACATATTGTGGGGCGTCGACGTTTCACCGTTGCGCATTTCTTAATTACAAAGCGTCGCGAATCAAGCATGTACATTTGGTAGATTATCGTGGTTTAATGTTTGCGAGAAAAAAAAATCGCTCGAAATATGAAACTTACCAGAATTTATAGTATAATGGTCGTCAATATTATAAAGCAATCACATTTGCAAGACATGTTAGACTTAGAACAAATAATTGCTACAAACATTTTTTTAAATTATACGCTTATCGATATTGAGATAGAATCACATATTATAACCATTTAAATTTGTTTAATCATAAAATTAAACCCTATTAATATAATATGTATATGTAATGTATATTATATATTTAATGAAATTATGGTGCTGCCAATTTCAAGTATATTAACAAAGTAATTGTTTTATTATTATATCTAATCAATTTTAACCTATGCCGAAATTACTAACTATCAGCTATTTCTCCAAAAAAAAAAAAAAAACCGAAAACTCTCCTCAGGTGAAAAATAAATAATTCATAATTGATTTAGTAACTACAGTATCTCTGTAAAACTTTAATGTTTTAAAATAAAATATTATACACGTACATAATCATACACTTAGAAAAATGTTCAAATAATATTTTAGTTACTATGTTTATGTTGCTAAGCATAACATTATTTTTTTTCAAGAAATAAACAGGAAAAATATACTACAGTTAAGTCAGTTGTGTTCTACTTTTTTTTCACAGTATAGTACCTCACGTAATATCAGTACCAAATGATTTATTTGTGTGTAAAAGTTTGGAATTTAATTTTGAGCATTTCACTTTGTTTACGTTGAATGTAAAAAAAAAATATGACATTAAACAACATCCAAGAAAACATTTACACGATCAGGTTAATTATGAAGTTTCTAAGAAATTATAGACTCCATTTATTTACGACGTAGACTGTCGTCAATCGATTTACTCTTTCAAATGAGATGCAGCGATGCTTGAATAGTGTTGTGTTTGTCACATAAAATACTGTATTGTGGATACATTTTGTCGATTTTAATGCAACAGTAAATACTCAAAGTTCTTTAGTATTTTAACGAATGATTCTAAATTGGATTTAATTTTAACTTTATTATATAACACTATAGTTTATCATGCATACATATTTCGTACATATTTCGAATTATATTCAAAATACTGAATTCTATAACCTGTTACGGCTCCTTTAAGCAAATCTTAATTTAAATTCAAATGTATTTTAAAGGTCTTTATTAATAATTTACATAATGAACTAATTACTTTTTACCAAGCGCTATTTTATTTCGATTTCCGATGACCAGGATGGACAAGAGGTATGCGAAATGTGTGAACGTACTGAGTCCCATGTTATCAGTCCTCGTTTGCTACTAGAAAAATAATAAGAAATTATAATAATATTGCGTGTTTTTCAACGAATCTAAAAAATTTATTTAAATAGATTAAAAGCAATCGTGGTGATATTTCGTTTATTATATTACATACCCACTTTACATTTGATATATATTACCTGGGTAGTTTTTTTTTAAAAAATAAACGGTTAAGAATTAATTATACTGATCACAAACTTTTAATATAAATTTACGTAACATGCTTATTACAAAAAAAAAAAAAATAAATAAATAAACTCTATTATATAACTATTATTTTGTGAAAGACCACAAGGCCAAATAAGTGCTATTTACTCAGCGTTTAAACGATAAGTAATGAGAATAATAGGAACATTATTAAATAGACTAGTAAAAATTATGACTGTATACATTCTATGAGTTCAAATCAAAGTTCGATAATAATAATAATAATAATGCTTCATGAGTAACGAATAACAAAGAACTCGACAATCCATAAGTACAATACAAAGGATAAATATGATCTTCAAGTACAAAAATAATATTGATTGCACCACCCATTAAAATGTTTATATTTATTTTTCACTAACAAGCGATCAGATTCTGCTGTACCATTTCAAATGGAACCATAAAGAAAAAAAATCATAACAATTTAGTGTTAAGTGTTATATTTCGTATTAGTTTTATGGTAAAGAAATTATTTTTCTATTTTTATCAGGCTCTCATAAATAATTACATTAGCATACATCTCGTATAATTCCTCGTATGGTAAAAATTAATTGATGGTACAATGCAAAACAGAGATTCTAAGTGTTTTTAATTGTAGCAATTGAATAGTTAAAAAAAGAAAAAAAAATTTTTAATTATCCATTTAACATATGTATATATATATATATGGATTATTTATAGATGTTAGTGTACGTGTATGTGAACGTAAAATTAACTCTGATTTGTATACACTATGTTGGTATCTTAGTATAGTATTACACAGTTCTATAACAATTAGTTATGATTAATATTTTAAAACCGTCGATTGGTGGCCCATGAACAAACTCTATGGAATGTATAGTTAAAACAGAGTATCGAAAAGTTCGAATACTTTTCAAACATCAATCCAACTGTTCAAATAATACTAACTAATAACATTTAATAACGAAAAACGTAAATCAAATGTTCACGATTGAATGAAACAAAACACGAAGAAATTCAACGGTACTTCAAACAAGAGTGTCTAATATTTGGATGATTTTGTGATATTGCAAATTTATAGTACCTTACATTTCAGTTGAGTTGCAAAACTAATTTAAAAGTTTTAATACGCGGTGTGTATTATAACCTATTGGCATTTAGTTTTTATTCCCCCCTGGAATCAAAGCCCTTATATATTTTAATGTACTTTATTGAATTTCCTATTCCAGTTTCCAAATAAATAGAAGTAGGTATACTACATACATAGGTGTTATGCAGTCTGATTGTATGCGAAAGAAAAGTTTTTATGTAAAATAAATATATATTTTTATTTAAAATGACAACCCTGGTAAATGGATAAATTTTAATTGAAACCATAAATAAAAATATTTGACCTTTGACGTGGTCATATATCATAAATAGTAATATACACTTAAAATCAATGTTTTATACAGAAATAAATATAGAACTAGGATACTAACAAGTGTTTGTTGTTTAGCATCAAAAAAACATAAATTAACTTACCTATAAACTAATCGTCGGGCCGTAAACTAATTTTTGTTAATAAATAATTATTTTATTAACAAAATCATGATCAAATTCTTGATGGACGAAATTTGACGTTATTTTGATTTTTTTCCGTTTCTGTTTTATATTTAAAAAAACTAGGTAATAGTTAAAGGCTAGGTCAAGTATACCACTTGTGTTAATTTTAACCTAAATAAAATCACACGTTTTCATAATTATCACTTATACTTAAATTTTATAAATATTTTGTTCTATAATATTATATATGTAAGTAGGATATATAATATGTATCCAATGTCATTTTATAATCACATTTTACTAATTGATTTTTAATAAACAAAAAAATTGCTTTGTATACGAGTATCTTGACACGAATACTCGTACGTGTTACTAGTAAAGCTTAGATTTTATAGCAAAAACTTATAGTTTTATAATCTCTGAACAAAATATCTATTGCATTTCTTACGCACATGTAAACGATTTGAAGAAGATTTTCACTAGAATCGTACGTAATTTAAATTATAACTACGAAAACGTCCTTTATTCGTGAAAATTCCAACACGTTTCATTCAAATACAATGAATACCTAACTAATTTACAAAAAGCACAGTAAGGTATAAGCATGGTAGATATTTATCATAACCGCAAATAGTGGCGGATTTAGCTTTTTAACGCTCCTAGGCTTAATCACTCTACCCCTCCCCCTATCAAACCTTTCTCTTCAAATTGTATTCAGTTATTTTATCAAAAAAAAATATATATTAAATATTAAATCTTTAAAATAGAAAACTTCTAAAAATAAAATACTTCATGTCTATTATTTTACTTCAGATACCATTATTACCAGTACAAATAAACAATGCTTATACAATCACATAACGGAAATATAAATAGCTAGATATGAAAAAACATATACTCGAATAGTTGGATGGTCCCAATAAATACATAGGTACTAATAAGTTATTAATAATAACTAGTAACTAACTGTAATTATTTTATTACAAATGAAATATTTTCAAATTGTAATAATAATTGTAATATTCTTACTATAGCCTACAGGTACGCATCATATGTACATATTAATATATTATCATAACTTTTTAAAATTATTTTTATTCGTGTTTATATGACAAATATAAAAAAAAATATATTAAAATAGATATACCTAATAAGTTAATAGCACTTAATTCTATAAAAAAAAAGCCGCCCTAGGCTATAAGCCTTTTAGCCTACCCCCTAATCCGCCACTGCGCAAATAGAGTAAAAGATAAAATATTAAGTTGGTTAAGATACGAAATAATAGAGTTTACTCGTTTACGTGTATACCTTTATCGAACGTAAAATTAAAATCCAAACAAAACTCAAACTGCCGATGAAACTTATTACAGTGAATACTATTACAGTGAAACCTCTGAATATCGGGCTCTCTTGGTTACCAAAATGTCGTCCGCTATTCATAGAAATACATTTTTGAAATTCATAAAGAATATATGTGTAAAAGTTAAAAATATATGCTAGGTTAAATTAAATTCTAGTGTTATTATTTAATACTTTAATTGTGACACAATAATAATATATGTGTCAGTTACGTTGTATGTATAACGTAGTAATAGTATTTAATAATAACTAATAAAAAAATAATATATGTGTGTGTGTGTTTAATAATAAAAACAATTTAGATTGTGCATACATATTTAAAAATATATAAATAAAAAATGAAATAGGTACATACTGAAATACAATTCAATTTTATGAGAAAAACCGGTTAGCTTGGTTTGTTTATAGTTATGTAATATCTGTACAATATCGTTAGTAAGTTAATTTACTGAAGTTACAGTAGAACAGAAAATAATACTGTTTCTACCTTCATTGACGATATGAAGCCAACGCATCCCGTAAACTTGTAACGTGATATTTTTAAGTTTCTTCCTCCTTCATCTCGTTTTTTCCTTCACTATCGATCTCATCAAGCTCATCGGGATCAACAATCGTGGTCATGGTTATCTACCGTGTATACCGTGAATAAATAACCGTGGTCATTGTCGCCGTCATTAATTCGTGGCTATGGGTGAAATCGATTTCGTTCAAAGTAACATGGGAATTTTCTTCAACATTGCTGTCAATTAGTGCGATAAGTGATATAAGTTCTTTATTTATTTTGGATTCAGTATCATTTATTTGTTCATAGACTGGTTGACGACTAAAATCACATCGCATGAAGTACATTCTTACAGTTTCAGCCTTAACGTAGGCTTGAGCAGAAACCATCCAATACACAACGTCCAGCACATTAATAGCGCTAGACTCGCCAGTATCTAAATCAGCAACAGTTTTTTGTAATAGTTGCTTTAGAGATAGATTCTTGAATTGTTGGATTATTTCTTGGTCTTTAATTAACTAGTTTTTTATCGTTATACTAGTTGTGAGAAGCCATTTTTCTGTCGTCAATTTTTCATTATTTTTAAACTAAAATCAAAATAGGAATCCATTATTCGAAGGTTATCCTATTGAAAAGTAATGAAGATTTCCCAGTTTTCAAAAAATCGTCAGTTATTGGGAGGTGTCCGTTAAAGGAGACTTTACTGTATAGGTTACTATACATTATGTACCACTTTCACTGTTCACCACTTTACATTGTATAATAAATCCAAAACGGTTCCTCGCAGATAATAGTATGTGTTTCTCGCGGATACAATAATAACGCCCAAATCGTGTGTGGACTCACAAAATCACGTGGGTACTGTAGCTTTTTACATAAGCGTACACACGGGGTAGTCAGAGTAGGCATTTGGCTACTCTGTGAAACTTCCCTCCTCACCGAAATATTCTATATTATCGCAGTAATAAATAACCATATTATGTTCAACCACTTCGAAACGTCTTGAAAGTATTGGAAAAGTATAATTATTAAGTTAAATAAAATCCAAATTTGTTTTTAATGTTAATGTGTTATGTATGACTACCCTAATTTCTGCGCACGCTTATGGCTATATATATATATATATATATATATATATATATATATATACATGTACCACTTTATCCGCTCGCTATATCTATTAGTAGTGTACATTTGTACACGGTGTAGTTCAATATACACAACGGTATATCTACACTGTAAAAGTTCTCACACAAACACACACACACACACACACACACACACACATACACACAAACGCACACACGTACCTTCGATCAGAAGCTACTTGTAAGCGCTTACTACCGGGGCAATGCCCCGATAAAAACATTTTTATGCACATCTTGGTTAAATAAATTAAAATTTAATAGGCATACCAGTTTATTTATGAATATACTCGAATTAGGAGATACATAATTTACGTTTTAGCGTTTAAGTAATTTTAATGTGATTCGAGAGAAGCTAGAAAAAAATTTACGGGGTAGGTGGGGTGGTTTGAATTATACTACCCTGGTAAGATGCAAATCTTCAAACCATCTCTACCTTCGATGTATAATAATATCTATACACAACGCGAACAGGTACGTTAAAGCAAACTCCCCGTTGTCGTCGACAAATCCTTTAGATATCATGCGTTCCGTTTCGCCGTCAAGTGTAGGACACGCTCGTCCGCGGGTATGCTCGCCAAGTCTACGAGCAAACGTGACCGTATTTCATGTATACAAGTTACCCTAAACGAATTTTTTCGCATAGAGTGAACCAATTACACAATGTTCAATAATAAAAGAACAGTATTTTGTGACTCCTAAGATTTTATTACACGCTTTAAAATGTCGTAGAACAAATGTACTTTATTTTTTGTACTGCTCAAAGCGCATCGTAGTACATACAATTTCGCGAGCTCGGGATACGGAACCACATGTTCACGCAATCGTGATATTAATAAAATGTTAAAAAAAACCCTTTTGATCGCACGCACGGAAATATCCGTCGACTTTTGTAAAATCATTTTGTACCGTCACCCCTACAGTCCGTAGGCACCTAATATGTTTACATGCACATGCGAAGCGCGTCGTTATACGAATACCGGCGGTGACGGAAATGGACAATACTATCATAGATTATATAATTCAACTGTGTAATATTATGTTGTATTGTACCGAACACATGGCCGTGAATAGTATAAGTATAGGTATACACGAGTAACACAGAACGTAACACAATACGACTGCGTATATATTACATGTACTCATATAACACGACAATAATAATTTGCGTTGCATTCCTATACACTGTATGTGGTTTCCAACCTGAGGGTAATCACACAACAAGGGGTAAAATAGAATTTTTTGAGAGGTAAAAACTGGACTATTTTTATTTTTTTATGTACTTATTATGTATTTATTTGATTACGTATTACCTCTTGTCAAAATTATTATAATTGTTTTATTATCTTCAAATTATATTTATATAGTGTACTCTCGATTATCTTCTGCACAACGAACCATTTTTACATAAGTACGAACATAAAATAAAAAATTTAATTTTTTCTTTACATAATATTATGAATTATATTGTGTTTATACGATGAAAATTGTAAATAGCACATGGAAGTTACAATGTGTCGGAACACAGACCATTGTCTAGCGACATTGCATGCGCTAACTTCACAATACCGGACATTAAGCGTCATGGTAATGTTTCAGGGAAGTTACTGAGTCAAAATTATAAACTTATCATGTCTCGATGTGACTACTATGTTACTCAATTTTGAAAACAGGGATACGTATTATCCATCAATGCGGTTCCATAAATCGGTCTAATTGAGTCACAATAACCGATAACCCGATAATACGGGTTTTATGTTAGGTCTGGTGCACGTGCTTTATTAGCAAGTAAGGATATTTAATAACATCTTACCCGGTTTACGGGTAATGGTCTCGAAAAGGTTGGAAACCGCTGCTATAGAGCATATTATTATGAATAGTAAAATTTGCAAATATTTAATTGCACCACCCGAGCGGAGTTCGACATCGATTGATCAGAAATTTTAGAGAAATATTTCCGCGTAATCGTCTTAAATAATTGACATACATAATGCCGAGTTTTTGTTGTGTTTTGTCGTGCTACTTTCCGCAAGCGTGCGTATTATGTTTTCCGTACGTGTGCTCGGTTTTCGGGCGCGGAAAAGTGATGTCTTGGAAAACCGTAATTTTGCTTCACTCTTACATATACAATAGTGATGTTTTGAATATGTAATTCCTGCATATTTTCTCGTAGAAGATAACTTGATACAACAAACTGAGAGTGCACACTTATGTTTAACAAAATATTAGGTTGTTTTTAAGTGATTCGGGGAAAAATAATCAAAAATAATCCTGTACAGCAAGAAACACTAAAAAAACTATTTTTTTTTTTATTGCTTTTATTGCTTTTATTTAAAACATATAATAACTTAAAAATTACGTGTTTTTGTGAAAATACAGTGATTAAAAATTATTTGTGTTGCAAAACAATGGGTGAAATATTTTACAATAAATTTAAATTAATTTAAATAATTTAAAAGTGGAAACCTGCGTTAAAGATGAAATTAATGATAAGTGAGGTAATAAAAGAAGAACGAGAATTGAGAAGAAGAATTATAAAAAAGGAAGAGTAGCCCAAGAGAGGAAAGTTTGTTGAATAACGAGTTCCGGAGAAGAGAAAAATAAGAACATAAGAAAATAATGTGATTTAAGTCTCGTATGACTTCATTTGTATGGAGAGTGCAAAAAGAAGAAGAATCAAGTGAATTGAATTAGGAAGAAGATTAAGATCAAAACGGAGTCGAGAAAAGGAGATGATTGTGGATCGAAAAAGGTTCAGATCTTGGAACCAAGGGAAATGAGAAATAGACGTGGAGATAAATCTGTGCCAGGGGGCAAAGTTGGGGGAAAGAAAAGACCAGGAGTCTGATCATGTTTTTTTTTAATGTTTTGAGAAGAATGGAAAGGAAATCAGACAGTAAAATCTGTGACATTTTCACCAATCGCTAACAAACGATACGGTTAAAATGTCCACAACAGACGGATAAGATCTCGCAGCAGTTGTTGTTTAAAAAAAAAAAAACCATTTAAGCACATAGGATTCCGAAGCAGGTACAGAGTTGAACAATTCGCTACGAAAGAAAGATAACTTCAACAAATGTCTAGTGCATAAAAGTCTTTATAACCATTAAGTCTTGCATGTCATTATACACTTCAATGATTTTCCGAAAAACGTGAAAATTCGTTAAAGCTAGGACGACTAAATATATACATGCATACATACATGCATGAAAAAATTTAAAAAAAACGCCCTCCGTTAAAAGCGACACTGCGCAGCTGTCAACTAGTGTCAATAGTGGTCACGTCACACGCTTTGCATTAACCGTATACCTACGCGAATAATAATTATGCGCGTTTTGTGTTCTCGGTGTGCGGGACGGCAGGTGGGACCGGTGAACAAGTCGAAGGAGAAGAAGAAGTCGCACCGGAAGGTGACCAAGTTGGTGCTGACGGTGATCACGGTGTACGTGCTGTGCTGGCTGCCGTACTGGATCACGCAGGTGGCGCTGATATTCACGCCGCCCAAGCAGTGCCAGTCGAAGATCGTCATCACCATATTCCTGTTGGCCGGCTGCCTTAGCTATAGCAACAGCGCCATGAACCCCATCCTGTACGCGTTCCTCAGCGACAACTTTAAGAAGAGTTTTCTGAAGGCGTGCACGTGCGCCGCGGGCAAGGACGTGAACGCGGGCCTGCACCAAGAGAACAGCACGTTCCCGCGCAAGAACCGCGGCGGCTCGGAACGCGGCGGCGGCCGCACCGGCCGGGCCACCACCATACTGTGCCAGGCAGTCAGCGGCGGCGGTGGTGGTGGAGGCGGTGGCGGTGGGTGCAGGGACGACGAGGTCGAGTGCTGCGGCGAGACGGGACCGCTGGTCGGCCGTGCCGAGCTGGTCAGCAAAGAGAACACGTCCACCGCGCTCACCATGACATCCCGATCAACGTGCAACGACAACGTGCAACCCACCCCGTTGTAAACGGCCCGAACTCCGTGTGTGTAACAGCGGCCCCGCTGCACCGCGCGACAACCTCCCTCGTTTAATCCATCCTCCGTAATTCGCCTGTTATTATTATTATTTTATAACCGGATATTTATACACATATTAATATTATTATTACCAACTATTTACGTATAATAATATTATTATTATTATACCCAATCGTATTGACATTTTAAAAATTACTATTATTACTTTTTATACTAACGGTAATTTTCACCACCACCCCGACTGAATCCGAGTGAAACTTTCAGTGGCGATGCTATACCGAGGGATCGGCCGTCCCAGAACACATACAAAGTCTTAACACATAACACTAAGCCCGCCCGCCTTGATCGAAATCCTTACAAAGTTCATCCGGAGCAAGCACTAAGCATTTCAAAAAGGGACAGGGGGTGTTATCCAATATCAATCGTCAAAATTATGCATAGCAAAATAATATAACTTTAAGTATACTTTTTATACAATCGTACGAATACATGACCTACCTAATGTACGAGAAAATATTTCAATATTTAATTAAAATTTCAAGTGCAAATTTTGTCTCTTATTTATATATATATTAAATCGTCTATGGAACGACACAAATTGACGGCTTTAGATTTCAGACAAAACGATGTAATGAGAAGTCGGGTACCGGCTTTAAATTATTGTTATATGTATACAGGGGCGGACACAGAAAAAAATTTCGGGGGGCGTTTAGAAAAAATAAGAATAATTACCGTCAGGCCCGTATTTAAAAATTTGGCAACCCGGGCATATTATTTATGCCTCCCCCCAAAAAAAAATAAAAAAAAATAAATAATAATATAACACTTATTATTTCGTCCATAATTGAGATTTTTTAATATTAAAGTATAACTTATAAATGAAAATCGTTTAATACTTTTTTTAATTAACAAATTAAACAAATTATAACATAAACATACTATTTTTTTTTTAATTGTTTTATTTATTTTTTTTTTTTTTATTAAATACATCATTTTTAAAATTAATTTTGCTAAAATATTTTGCCACCCTTAAGACTTAACGCCCCCGGACATGTGCCTATCCGTGCCCCTCTAAATACAGGCCTAATTACCGTTATTTTGAAATAACTGACTATTAACTATAGATTGACTATTGTCGATCGTTATCACATGACCATACAACACAAAATTTAGGAAAACCGTCAATCATAATGTACCATTGTAAATAATATTATATCGATTACGTATATTTACTTATTTTTACTTACTGGTATTAAGCGACTTACAAACACGCATTATTTTTACGAAGTATTGCCATCATGGAATTTCAAAAATTTGAGTTTTAAGTACCAATACCTTTCAAAACATTTGGAAAATTACAAATTATTACAAATTCACTTTTCTTAACAAAACATTTTTTTCTAGCATATTTTAATCGTATTTTGAACAATTAATTTTTTTAAGATACATAGGGTAGGATAATTACGATTGAAATTAATCATCCATTCATTTCGAAGGGGGGGTTTGAACCCCCAAAACCCCTCCTTGCGTCCACCACTATATGTGTGCATATATATTCATCACGATAAATATGTTTTCATTGCGGTTCACAATAAATCTTTATAAACTAACCTTTACGAGATTTACGTTTAACATGGTCAATGAGGGAGTTGTGTTACTAAACCTGTAACACTGTCCCTGGCTACGCGCCTTCTCTGGAGCGCTTGAAAACCTCGAGCAACGATGCCGACGGGATATTATCCAATGCGTATTATGACGAATTCCCTGACAAGGTCTGAACCCTCTACCGAACTCGAGATATTATATCTGGGACGTCCCCCTTGGACGAGCAAGCAGACTACTGGCCGTCGTAACGGACTTGACAAATTCCGAATTCCTTGGCCCAGACATCCGATTTCATCTCGGTTTCGCGTTCGTTCGGTTCGTCAACACACTAACAATACAATTGTCGACTCTTCCAAAAATTGTTTAATATCCCGCATTTTTTTTTTCTTTCCCAACATTTAACATCAAAGTGTTTACTTTTAATTCTCACCGAGCCTCTCGATAACACACGTCGCATGATGATTTGGAGATCTTTCCTTAGGGAACATTAATTGCCATTGAAATGAATGACTGGTGTTCGGCCAGCACGTCGTTCACACCAAACTGCTGAAACATATATCATTTGTTTTACGAGCGTGCATGCTCATTCGGAAATCGTTAATAGATAAATATGAGTCCACGATGGCCGTCACTGTTAATAGACAGATACGCAAGATTTGCACAACAAACATTATATTTATGCGACGAAAAATCCTACTCATTTAATCCATTCTATTAATTCCCCCTCGTGCGTTAAGAATATTTTAGTTTAAAAATACTAAGACCTAACAAATAAACACAACCTCGGGCTATTTATAAATCCGTATAAAACAATTTCATTGCTAAACCTTAAGTGTTAACTCATCTGAATCTATTTTTTTAATTAACTGTTACCTATGACGTCCTAAAGCCAAAAATGAATAAGTAGATGGCAACAAAAAGTATAACTATTTTAAGAAGTGGAAAGAATTTAAGGTCGTTTTTATCAAATGTGTTGTATAAGTTATTTTAAGTTATAAATTTATCTAGTCATTTTTTATAATCATACAATTTTTTTACTTAGGTACAATTTTTATTTTAATTGAGTGATAATTAAGGCATTTTATACATTTGATCCAATGAAATTAAATTTAACTTACATAAAGTCCAAATTGTTAAAAATGTTGAATTATCTGAAATTTCAGATACAAGAATAAATATGAACACAGCCTTTATGTATAAAATAAACTACTTTTACATGGATTTGTTAAAACATAGAAGACAAAAAGAAAAAACAAGATATAAATATAATTAGATAATATTAATTTAGTGATTTAAGAAGACCATGAAAAACCAAAGACCTATTTGAAGTGTTAACATCATGAGGTAGATTAATATTTTTGCATAAATGCATTACCCATAAACCATACAAGTAGGTTGTAGTAGGCTTATACAAATAACAAACTTTTTAATCACTATGTAACTTATGCTTGAATTAAGTATTTTATTTTTATTTAAAACAAATATTTTGTATTTGTACATACACATATATCAATGCATAGGTGAGATTGAAATATGTTGTGTCCATTTTATTAAACAAAATAAAACAATAACAAATTAATGAAAAACTTAATGGGTAGTGTTTCATTACAGGAACATTTTTTTAACAAGTCATAATTGTAATTGAAAAGAAATAAAATGATGCCTGTTTACCTAATCTACACTTACAGCTTAATTCAGTTAATTGTAAGACATTATTTAATTATTTTAATACTATATATATATATATAAGTAAATTACATATGCACTTAGCAAAAATAAATATAATTTAATTATATATAAAATAATACTAAGAATTAAATGTGTCAATTTACATGTTTATATAATTAAAATAAAAATTTGTATTTACAATAGTTACAATTTTTATGTACACTTACTCTTATATTTAACAATTAAATATTATCAACATATCAGAGAAATAAATGTGTACATTTTAAGATTTAATAAAGAATTTTATGTATTATATATATATTTATGTAATACAATTTTAGATTTAAGTGAAAAACTCAAGGCTTCATTTACTTGTAACACTTTACACTGTACTCAATAAGCATCACTCTTTAGTTGAACAAATGATTATTAGCATAACCTAAGTACATTTTAGATTTGTGTAATAAAAATTTAGAACAATTTTATGTATTAATAAAGATATTGTTGTTAAATAAAGTAAAAGAACTTAAATAAGACATTTGAAAAATGAATATCCAAATATTTATTCGACTTCTTTATATCAGCCTCTTAAATTGGTGAATTTAATTTAAGCCAGTATGTATGTTAAAAATGTATGTTCAATTAAAACTAGAGCTTGATTAATAAAAAAAATAGACTTATAACAAAAAAAAAAAAATTATTTAAGAGCATTTTAATTTATATAAATTTATAACCAGGTTACAGCCAGACTTACAACAATATATTATAATAGCTCATTAAGAAAACAATACAAGACCTACAAGGTTAATATTTATATGGTAACGTCATCTTGGCCACTATTTAGACATAATATATGTAATTGGTAAAAAAACAGTACTCTATTAGATTAAAATGATTTTAGGTACTAACATACCGAAAAAAAATTGTAACATGAAAACTTACATGTTAAGTTTTAAAATAATGGTAAAAAACAAAAAAAAAAAAAAAAAATATTTAAAATTTATCCTATGTGCATAGTTTGAATATGTCTCATAAGTTCTTTTCTATCCTCAAATACTTCATCGCAAATATCACAAGAAATAGTTTCTGCATAAACAGGTGCCATTTCTTCGGTGCTTAATTCAATGTTTGCACCAACTTCCTCAACATAATCTGTATCAAATACAAGTTCAGTCTCAATCAAACAATCATCATTTGGAGCTTCTAATATTATATCTTCTTGTGCACCAACAAATTCACCATCATTCTGTATGTAATATTCTACTTGTCTTTGATCAGTATACTCAATATTACACAAAGCATCATAGTCATTTGTAACAAACTGTGGCTGCTCATTTGGCTCAACCTTGATATTTGATAAATCCATATCTTCTATAGATATTTGATCATCAGGATCATCTGGATTATCATTTTCTTTGGATTCTTCTCCAAATGATGATTCAATAGCTGCTGGATCTGATCTTGAGGAATAATATAAAACGGTCGGACATGTTCTTGCGCACTCACCATCTTTAAGAACAAAGCTCTGCTTTTTTGAAAAAGATTCAGATTTAATAATAGGGTATTTTGATTCACTTGACACTTGCTTAGGAGACTTTTGATCATGTTTTACCAGTTTACCATTAACAATCTTAAATGTTTTTACTGGAGACTTGCTGGGGCTAGTCACGGGACAATATGTTGTATCATCATCATCTTCCATAATTGACTGAACAGCTTGCTCTTCTACTGTAGGCATTAGTTCATCTTCACAACTCTCTGTATCAGATTGACCTGACAACACTGTAAAGACTTTTTCTACTAAACACCATGTATTTTTTCGATTACCCAATTTGCTACGGCGTTTATATTTTCGAGGTCCAACCTAAAATATAACATCACAAACTAAATTTAATCAATAATGTATTTAAAATATTTAATGAGTAATAAACTTACAGGAACAACTCTAGACTTTGCAGTATTTTCATCACTATGTTGCACTAAATGTGAACAAAGCTCCATAGAAGATCGAAACAAATAACCACATACTTTACACTCATAAAAATTTACTTGTCCTCCCCTTGCCTCAGTTCCAGCATGATGTGCTCGTATATGTTCACGCAATACAACCTGAAATAATGATACAATTAAAACTTAAGTGTAAATCTAGGGCTTTGGACTTACAGCACTTACAGTAAATAAAAGTTTAAAAACTTTAAAATAAGCAACAAAAAGCAAATAAAAGAAAACAACAAAGTAAATCTCAAAAATGTCTGAGTTTTCATTTTATTGTTTTCATTTCATATTCATAAGTATAAAGTATTAGTTTGTACAAGAGTAGACAAATGCATCAAAATAAACTAAAAAAAAAGTATTAACAGAATATAAATAATAAATCTTGGTTTTTACAATCTGATAGAGAATAAAAATACAATAAAGGAAAATCAAACACTTGAAAAAAGCTATTTGTTAAAAAAAAACTATTGACTCAAGCAAAAATAAGCACTTTGAAATTTCATACTTAAAATTGTTGTAACATGACCAAAGTTATAACAGCATTTGAAATTAGATTTAATGTTAGGCAAAAAAAATCAAAAGTAAATGCATGAAAAACCAAATCCTGAGCATAATACTCTAACAAAATTATTAATAAATAAACCTACTCTTTGATTAAAAGCTTTTGGACAAACAGGACAAGCATATGGTTTTTCTCCCGTGTGTATTCTTTCATGTTTTCTAAGTGTACCGCCATCAGCAAAAGCTTTATCACAATATCTGCATCCATAAGGTCGCTCACCTGTATGTATTCGTATGTGTATTTGTTGAGATGACCTAGATCCAAACACCTAAAATAAGTTGAAAAAAATTAAACTCTAGATAAATATACTAGTAACCACAAAACTATGATGTAATGGTGAATTTATTTTGATAAAATTATATGATATCTAACTAATTTATACCAATAATTTTTATATTTTCCATAAATAAAACTTATATACACATTGTAAATCACCATGAATAATTAAAAATATTTTTTTTTTACTTTTTCCAAGCTTTGTAGGCTTATCACTACTACCAATACAGTACTATTTATAATAATAAGAAATAATATTTTTAAGTTGAAAAATAAAAAAACCTGTAATAATTTTAACATAAATAAAAGACCAATATATAATAAAATATTGAAAATAATTACTTTTCCACAACTTGTACAAGGAAAAACTTTTTCAGTTAGAGAAGTTCGTGTAACACTAACAGTATTTGCATGACTTGCTTTATGATTCATTAGAGCTCGTTTATCAGCTACTTCTTCACCACATATATCACAAATAACTCCTTTTTCTCTATGAGTTATCATATGTCTAAAAAATAATAAACAATATTATATTTCTATGCAAAAGCTGACTTATAGAATCTTAATACAGTATAAAATGTATAAAATGAATTTCAGATTATTTATTTAATTGGAGTCCACTTTTAAAGATAAAAAATTATACTTAAAATAATTTATTATTATTATTGTAGAAAAAAAAACCATTAAAAAGGAAAAAAATATTCATGATTCATAACAAAATCATCATTAAATCTACACAACATTATCAAAATAATTAATAATCATACAAATTAAAACATATATCAATAAAGACAAATTACTATTTATTTAAATTCGTATGATGTATTTTACTTTCTTTATATACAATATAATAATTTATGTTCAAAATGAATAGTAAAATGAGTAATAATATATTGTTAGTAATTACCGTTTAAGTCTTGCTCTAGAATGAAATCTTTTACCACAGATTGTACATTTATTATCTGTTGTATCATGTATCATCAAATGTTTTTGGAGAGCTTTATCATCTTTACATTGTTTTCCACAAAGTTTGCATGAATATTCAGATAAAGTACCAGTATGTATCTGAGACACATGATCAGACAGTTCATCTGTGCTATCAAATGTTTCTCCACAAGCTAAACATTTTGATTTCTAAACAGTTAATAAAAAATATAATAGCTATAGTTACCTAAAAATAAGTTTTATATAAATACTTCTGGAATATTTGTAGGAACCAAATGTTGCTCAGTATGTAATTCTAACTCTGACATAGATTTAAAAAACAATCCACAATGAATACACATATGTGCCTCTTCATATACTTCTTCTTCAACATTTCCTAGTTCTTTTTTCATATGCTGCCTATAACAAAACATAATTATACTCGATTAAGTCAATTTTCAATGTTATATATTAAAATAAATATAAAAAATAAAATATAATAATTATTAAATCTGATAATTCACACACAATATTGATACAAACATTTTAAAATATATATTTTATTTTGATTTATTTGATAAACTTAACAAATTTTACTTTTGATTTTTTAAAATTTCAGTGAATCATTTTTTTTTTTTCAATATAACGATTACTAATATAGACATATAATTATTAACTCTCTATTAAGTAAAGACGTCAATAGACATTTTTTGTTATTATATCCCTTAAATTACAGACATTAAGTGACATATAACTGTAACTTCTATCTCTAACAACTTTTTAAGAATTTCTCGTTGTTATCAATATAAAAGTAATAAGGAAACATGTTCATGTTCTACACGTTGTGTAGAGAACCAAAATACTTTAAAATTTTATCCTGCTGATTTTCATCATAAATTAATACACATTATTTATGATTACATTACATATGATAAAGTGTATCTACTATTTTTGAAGTAATAAAACAAATAGTTTGGTAATATTGAAGCTGTTATTTTTATAATTTAAAATATGACCTACCTTTTCCAAGAGCAAATAAATTAGCTCATTCATATGCCGAAGCGGCCAACAAAGAAAGTGATTGATTATCAAATAGTGACATATCAGATTCTGAATTGGAAAATAAATTAAATATTAAAAAAAATAATATATAATATATTAAGCATGGACAGTTTTAATATGAAATATACAAAAAATAAATAAAATAAAAATGTCACTATTAGATAAAAAAAAGACATTGAATATTATTTTATCTTCATAAATGTCAATTAACATCCTTAAACTACTATAGTAATTCTTAATATTTTTCTAAAAATAAATTTAAAAACACTTTCAGAGTAATCCTTTAAATTACAATCCCACTCATTAAAGGGTTAAAATTCACACTTCATTTAAACACACCTTTGATGCCGTTTTAAAAAATCAAATCTAGTGAAAGCTGCTCCACATGAATCACATGAATATGTGACATCATTTTGTTGAGGGTTGGCCATTATAGTAAGCTCATAACTATCAGAATTTGTTTTCTGAGTAGTAATAATATTTACACCATCATCTATATGGTGCAGACGAGCATGATTAAGAAGTGCTTTTTCACGAGTAAATGAAATCCCGCATGGGTTACATGTATGCGGTTTGGAATATAATTCTGAATTCCAACCAAGCGTCAATAAACGATCTTTCATTGGACGTCCTTTTCCTCTACCTCTGCCACGTCCACGACCACGAGTTTTATTTTTTGTATTTTGTTCTTGATATGTGTCCCTTTTATCTTCAGAATTGTCACCAGGAGTGACACTTCTTCTTTGAATCGGATCCATAAACATTAATTTGTTCATAACTTTGGAAACAGATGAATTTTGACTATCTAAAAAATTGAACATTAACATTATAAAATTATTTTCCATATATTATTAGAAATTTTTAAACATTTAAGTCAACTATTATTACCTGTACCATTTTCTGATAAATTTTCAGGACCTATATGTATTTTCATATGATTAGCTAAATCACATTTACGTCGATAACGAACACCACATAAAGCACAACAAAAAGGTCGTTCTGACTGATGAGTAACCATATGATTCATAAGATGTGATTTTCGATTAAACCTTCGACTACAAAAATCACATGGATATGGACTAACAGAAGATGACACTTCTTCACCTTCAGGTATAGGTATATCAACATCTACTGTTGATGACATACATTCAACTTCTGTGTCTAGTATACTAAAATCATAAATATTTTATTAAATTAATCTAATTGCACTTCAATAACCAAAGTTGTTAATTAATGTTACTGAAAAATTAAAATACTACCTAATTAAATATTCTTGATACTAACATTTTAAATTAAAGCCAAATATTCATTCATGAACATGCATTTTACAGTATTTATATTTCATATATAATTTTTTTTTTTTTTTCAAATTATATTAAACAAATATTTTTCTGTTGATTAATGAATCACGTAAACAAGTAGTTGGACGCACAAAACAATATAAAACTTTAAATAGTTTTAAATAAAGTCTTAAAAATGATTAACAACATTTAAAAATTTTTTTGAAAGAAAATACTAATAAACAATTTTTAAAGTATTTTGAAATATAATTTTAATTTATAATGAGAACTAAAAATGAAAATCTAATTTTACTAAAATAAGATTTTATCATTTTTAAATACTATAAAAATGAAGTATAAAAAAATATATATATGAGGGAAAAACATAAACATGTGTCTGTAATTGGAACTTCTAAATAACATTGAATACTCTCAAAATGATAAAAAATAATGAACACAGAAAGTATTATTACTTTATGACCTAGTTTTAAAATCAAAGAAGAATAAAAAATTAAAAAAAACTATTAATTTAATAAATTGTTCGATATTAAGAACTGAAGAAATTGGAGAAAGTAAACTATATTATTAATAAATAGTTAATATGATATTAAAATAACAACTTACTTGTCAATATTAGTAGAACAATCAACATCCCAACTTTGTGTGATAACTTCTTGTTCAGGGCATTCTTGAACAACAACTTCTTCTTGAACATCAAAATATTCTTGAAATTCCTCCTGACTCAAATGTTGAACTTCTTCATCACTAGACTCGAACAAACTACTGGGATCAACTGATTCTTGCTTAATTCCTTGCACTTGATCCATTTCCTAAATATTTAAGGAATGTGTTAAAATATTAAAAAAAAATTTCCTAAGAATATAACTACCTTAAAGTTATCACTGAATGAAGATATGGCAGCTAAATATTGCAATCCATCAGCATATGGCACAGATTCCATAACTGCTCTAGTCATATTGTTGAACTCATTTTTGCGAGTACCACTACGTGTGAAATATGAAGACTCAATGGTTTGTACAATACAATTGTCAGATGACAAAGCATCATCAATGTCGACCGTATCGAAATATTCAGTCTTGACATTAGAGTTACCAACACCATCCGGACATAAAATATTATCCGTTCTATCGAAATCAAGCATTTGACTATCAGAATGGATGGACCCAATATCTTCCACAAAGTCACTGTCCATGGTAAAACAGGGTGATGATTAAGGGGAAATCTAAAAAGAAACATATCTGCCATCTAAATTTGAACAACTAGTGACGATCGTCCGTACGGTCAACAGTAGTAAAACTGTACTCAAATACTACCTATCTAACATAAAGAAAAATAAAGAAAAACACAGGGCAATTGACATTTGGTGTAATATTAGACACTGTCAATGATATATCTTGAAATGTAAGATAAAACGGACGTCGTCGGCTCGGGAGTATTAAACGAAAAAATGGAAGAGTGTGAATACACACTTTGCGTACAACCGGGAGTCGTCTCTTTTAACTCCAAAACAAAAACCCAGGGTAATAATGTATGTTACTTTACGTACATATTCCCAATTCCTATGTCGAATTTCGTGAGATCTGTAATGCTTTTATCCATAACGTCTATAACCTAAAAAATTCCGATTGCCGTCTTTTCCTCCATTATTATTTATTTTTCATGGTTAGTTTTTAATTATCGTTTTCCGTACGTACGCATACCAATGTATATGTACAATCGTGTTTACATGTCCCGTAGGTGGCAAAGGTTCAATACCTCGACCGTGTCCTGCCTAGTCAACGTCTAAAAGTTTGGAGTCGCGAACACGAACGTGCTCGAAAGTCGGCGAATTGCGCGAGCGGGATATTGGCTCGGCTGACGCGAATAGGGAACAAGGCGCGTTCATCATGGCGGACATGTTTAATGCGTAGAAAATTTCGTCCCTAACCTAATAAAATAACGACAAAAGTACTTACCAGCCTTGTATCGGATCAACGGGCAAGTGCCAAGTATCGTTATTCAGGGTAGTTTTTCGTCATGTAATATATATTTGAACGCGAAAATATCGATCATTAGCGTTACGACGCCATTTTACATGGATACATCGGACGGAATTCCTCTGTAGACCCTTCCCCCGCAACCGCACCATCGGTGGCGGCGGCGGCGGGAAGCGCGCGGTAATTTTGCTCATGGAACAAAGAATCAAAACGAAACGTCGACCGTGAATACGACCGACGTTCACCCAGCGCACACGACAGTTGACATTGCCCGTAGCCGCCGCAGAATGGCTCACGGTTACGTGACACGCGAGTCGTTACGGGGGCAGCTATGTGAATTCCGATGACGCTTCCCGTTGCCCACCGATATTTCTCGGAAACGGACGGCCAACCGATAAACCGTTACGTTTCGAAATCAAGATATCCAACGTTCCATTGGCCCTCTCCCTGGCGGTGGGGGGTGAATCGTTAAAATGGCTACCTTTGTCCGTGCTTGTGTCGAGCAGTCGAGCCTTCTTATTATTATTGTTGATTCATGACATAATACCTAACCACTGATAGTCTTATACCGTTGTACTATGTTATTACGATATTCGTATTTTGAATCCCTATCGCGATTCGAAATCGTGTAAACGTACGCAACAGTATCTCAACCAGTCAAAATCAACAATATCCGCGTGCAGTATAGAATTTTTTTCATCGCTTTTATTACCGAGTGACTTTTATTACCTAACAAACACCATCAATTTAGCTTCCCAATTCCCGTTCGATAAACCACCAAAATATGAGTTCCGTAAGTACAATACATTGTTGTTATTTGTTTTGCACAAAATGTGTCTTACTCGTACGTTCAATTTTTTAGATTTCAAATGTCGAAAACCTATCGCCGCAAACCATCCGCAGGATAGTTCGGGAACAAGAAGAATTAATTAAAGACCCACCAGAGGGTATACGAATTGTCATAAACGAATCCGATGTCACCAATATACAAGCGTTTATTGATGGTCCTGGTAAGTAATTTAACCTATGTAAACTATTTTGGGCATTATGTTAACATTGTTTTTCTCATGATGCACAGCTGGAACGCCATACGCTAGTGGTCGTTTCAACGTGAAATTAGTATTAGGCAAAGATTTTCCACATACACCACCTAAAGCATATTTCCTTACCAAAATTTTCCATCCAAATGTTGCTAGCAGTGGTGAAATATGTGTTAACACTTTGAAAAAAGATTGGAAACCAGATTTAGGAATAAAACATATTCTTCTTGTAAGTAAAACATTTGATAATATTTTAATTAAATACTATTATATCCATTTATTTTGTAGACAATAAAATGTTTATTAATTGTACCAAATGCTGAATCCGCTCTAAATGAAGAAGCCGGCAAACTTTTATTAGAAGAATATGACCAATATTTCCAAAGAGCACAAATGATTACTGAAATTCATGCACAGGTATGTTTTCCTTTTCAGATTCTTTAATATGATTCATTTTACTGATTTTAACTTTCAAGTTTAAATCATGTAATAATTTATTTGTTTTTATATAATATATTTTGAAATTTACTCTTAATTATACTTTAAAATGATTGTCCCTTAAACATTAGTTATATTTATACATTTTTTTTTTCTTTTGGAATGTTGTATAAATACAAATGTCATATTTGACTGATAATACAAGTTATTTATTTATTATAAATATTTTAGTCAAAATACTTGAAAATAAAATTAGAAATCTTAGTCATAAGTGTATCTTATTCCAACAAACATAATTTAATATAATATAATGAAATCAAAATATAATATAAAAATTTATATCTGAGATTAGTGTTTTACAGAAATATGATGTAACTAATTTTCAATGTACATCATTAAAATTAAGCTAATAACCCATTTGTATAAGTATTTACTTTAATTATTATATAAAGTAAAGATGTTTTGCTATAAATTCTTAATGAAAAGTACTAATCATTATTGTTGCCAACATTTGCAGGTACCAAAGAGTATGAAAATAGGGAGAGAAGATAATTCAAGTGATGGTCCATTAGCAAAAAAACATGCTGGTAGCAAATCATTAGACAAAAAGAAGATTTCCAAAGATAAAAAGAAAACGTTAAAAAGACTTTAGAGTGTACATTATTGTATTTATATGTGTATTATATTATAGTTTATATCCGGCGAAATTCATCAACTCTCATTATATTAGCCCATTGAATTACCACCAACTATTAAGTAGATTTTCCAATTATGTTTTTTTTTTGGTTTCTGTGTTAATAAATTTAAGATTTAATAATTTTGTGTAACTTAAAATGTTAAACCTGTTCATAACTTTAACTTGTAAATGTAAATAAAATAAAAAAATTTATTTATTATTAAAATATAAAAATAATGTTCTCAAATTAATATTTTTCATTTTTGTTATTTAAGGCTTCATAAAATATATAAGTATTCCTATCTTAATTAAATAGGCAATTGTATTTATTATGAGATTAAATGGATAAATAAAATAATTTAATTTGCAAACCTTATAATTGACTATATAATTGTTGAAAAAAATTAAATATATTGTTTATTATTTATGTGAATTAAATGATAGACTTCTTATCAACAAGTCAATGACTTCAACCCCATTCATTTAAAATCTCGACGTATTCACACCATATTCAAGAAAAATTAAGAAAAGAAATTTACAATGACAATTGTAAAATCCTATTTCTATAGTACCTCAACCCCCAACATCAAACATTTATATTATTTACTTTTACTATCTATTAAGCTATTAGTAGGACAATTCCCAGAATTTTTTTACCAATAGCTATGCCTACATAATTGTCAATTTGCTTTTAATATGAAAGAAAATTATTTACATACCTTAAGAAACATAAATAAAATTGAAAAAATAATATATACCAATTTATTTAAAACTACCTCTCCCTTGTCCACTTTTCTGGGCGTCCAAAAGTTTTACTTGAGATGGAATTATCTTGTGGGGTTCTTATTAGTACTGAGTGTAAACAATTTATTTTGTTTCTTGTTGGCTGCTATTATGTATTAGGTTAGTTGATTGTTTAAGGCTTATCTGTATACTAAGTTTGATGTTGTGCTATTGTCTAGTAGCAAAATGTAATGGTACTCGAGATAAGTTAACATATAACTGCCCATGGGAAAAAAATTTCTGCGGAATATAAACCCTATAAGGGTGATGGTCATAACGATTATATTGTTTCGCACACGGTTTTATATAAGACCGTGATTCCGCAACTCTGATTATCAATAGCTTTGTTCAGTAGCATCATTTGGAGAGGGACAAGGTGGGCATTTGCTCCTGTATGATCAAAAAGGATCCTAAAAGGCCGATCGTTGTCGCTTATGGCTATAAGCTGTTATTTGTGAAAAATCAAGCATATTTTTATAATTTTGAAAATACTGCGTAGGTACTAAATAATTGTTTATTACCACAATATTTGATAATTGCCAATTGGTATAAACTATAAATAGACACATGAGAATTTTACAAGAATAATAAATTTCTTTAATGAATTTAACCATCATTTGAGCAATTCTAGCAATGATATTTTTACTTGTAATATTTTCTTATCTTCCAGTCCTGATTTATTTCAAAAGTTCTTATTTATTGTCTTTCCTTAATCATTGTAGTCATTTTAAAAATGATAATTTAATACTTCAAACTGAATTCTTATCTACAAAAAACTTAACTTAATTAACTTAAATTATTCTAATAAAGATCGAGACGATGGAATTCATGATCTTTTTTCAATTTCTAAAATTTTAATTAAACTTTCTAAAGCTTTTACTGAAACTCTTAAAATTATAAATATTCTTTTAACTTTGTGTGTAACAACTGCTTCCAATGAATGTTTTTTTCTTTCCTTAAATTAATTAAAACCAACTATACGCTTGACAATGGGAAATGATCGGCTGAGTAATTTGTTGGTTATAGCTGTTGAAAGTGATACTGCTGCAAAAATTAATTTAAATGATGCAGTAGATGTATTTTCAAAAATGAAAAATGGAAGATATCCACTTTCAGCTTAGATTGATTTAGGATTAAGTTAGATTAAGTTAGAATAAATTAACCTTGTTTAGATAATGTTTATAAAATACAAAATTATATTTTACAAAAATTTAAGTTGTATAAAATATAACAAATAAAATATGTACCTTAAGTATAAGTTAAAACGTGTGAGCGAAACTCTTTATTTCCCCCGGTAGTATGGGCCGGTGAAAAATGTTGCCCCCCCCCCTATCAAAAACGGAAATAATGCCATTGGCCTTATACCATCACACATGTTAGGAGGGCTCAAGTTTATTAACAGCGTAATAGAAATGCCGAATTTTAACATAAGGTCGTGAGATTGTAGGCCAAAAGAGCTCAAAGAATTTAAAAAATCTAGAGGATAATTCTAAAGTAGGTATCAATTGTATTGCACACTATGTCAACTGATTTATACGGTATGCCTTGACCGGGAATTTTCTGTAAAATCAATTTATTTATTTCATTCGCTGTATCGTTTCTAGCTTTATCATTCATTAAAATAAATATCGTAATATACTTCTTGTGAATTCAGACAACGAGTTTACTTATCATCTGTGGAACCAAAAAGTGTTAACAAACAACATTAAGGATCACATTAAAATTAAATTGTGATATTTATATTACTTTTTTATATACATTACATACTGATTAAAAAAAAAAAAAATACTTCATAATTATTTATTTCCCAATAAAAATAATTTCTTATTAATCCTATAAAAATATACAAATTGAATTGACATTTGGGGGCTCGTAAAGCAATGTTGAGAGGTCAAGGGATACATGAATGAAAAAAAGGATAAGAAACGCTGAATTAGATAACTGATATATACATTTTACAGGACAGATGAAAAAAAATGAATTAAAAACGATAATTTTAAATATATTTGTAATAAAAGTCAATTATATGAATGTATAAGTAAGTAGTAAATAAATATAAAGTAAATAAAATAAATAATATGTTGGTATGTATATTTAAAAAGTTCGTTTCACGTTCAAACAGTCTTTTTTGATTATCTATCAAGACTCTGATCCCGAGATTGACGTAAAAACAAAGTTTAACTGTTAATATAAATCGTATTCGAAGAAAACGATTTATTACCATTTTTGTAATTTCTTAAAATGCTATTTGCTAATTTATTATAAAATAATATTGTAAGATTCTGCCATAAATGTCTATCACCGGTTTTTTGGAAGCCGTTTCTTATCCAATTACTTTTGCAGTCTCTGTGTGTGAGTGTAAGATAATTTTACACTTAAAAAACTGAAATAAAATTTACGCCAAATAAAATAAAAATAAGACTAATTTGTTAAGTTATTTCCCTGCAGTCTTCTTAAGAATTACAAAAAACTGACAAAAGAAACCAAACACTGTCAAAATATACCACCTGATCCAGTACTCAACATCGTTAATTCAAGAGCATTGGTACATTGGTTTCAAGTTAAAAGATCAACATAGTAGTATAATTCATTCGTCCCTGTATCAAATCTAACTTCTCATCAAAAAAAATTTTCGTAATTTTTAAACTTAAATATACATTATAATCAATAAATACATACAACCCAATCCTAAATTATAATACATTCAAATCTATGTAATTATTTACATTACGTATCTCTAACATTTCAATAAATTCAATAATATAATAAAATTCAGTTTAATCTCTAGGCTAGATAGAATACTAATGATAAAATAATATATAACGTTTATCTTTTACATATTTATAGTTAGTCATTATTGTGTACAAAAAAAGCACATCACCACTCTATTTTTTAATACATTTAAGTTATTCATACCAATTGAATACAAAAACTTGTATATGGTATTATTTATGAGGATTGCAAATGATCAGTTTTAAGGGGTTTAGTATAGGCAATAATTTTAGAACTTCCATTTAAGCCTTACATGTTTATGAGTAATAAGAAATCATTAGTGGGGATCGCATCACATGTATTTTTCGTACGTTTTTGACCAATAAGCGGTGTTAAATTACACATACAGTAAAACCTCGATATGACGGAACTTCGGTAAGATGGAAACCTCGGTATAACGGAACATTATTTTGATCCCGTTTCAAATTACATGCAATTAACTATCATCGTCAAAACGGAAACCCCGAAAAAATATCATGGTCCCAATCGATTTCGTCTTATCGAGATTTTACTGTACTTACAAATTTCCGATTTCAATTTTTAATACATCCATGAATTCTTTAACAAAATATCTAGGTTTTCTAGGAGGCCGATTTTCAATTTTAAAGGACCTTAAAATTAAGATATTTTTTTTAAAAATCTCATGAAATTATTGCATTATTTATATTTATTTTGGACATATCTAGTTTTAAATCAAAAAAAATGATTCCTATAAAGCATAGTCAAGAAGTTTACGAATTCAATCTTTTTTTCGAAATTACAATCGAAGTTCAGGAAGTATGTTTAATTCACTACTGCTTTTAGTAGTTTAAGAGTAAAAGAATATAAAAAAACAAACACCCCTCTCCCCAGATAAAAATTGTATCTATGCCACTACTCATTTTAAACAAAGCGGCTCCTCAGTCACATTTAAAAATGAAAAATATTGAACTTGTGTTTTTTTCTACCTAATATGACATCTCATTGCCAACCACTTGACCAAGGAGTAATCCGTCAGTTTAAGAAGTTATATCGTACGCAATTGTCGATTTGAATGACAATTCAAGTTAACCTATCAACGTGTTGGATGTAATTTACTGGATGTCTTCATTTACAGAAAATATTCAACCCGAAACAGTGAAGAAATGCTTTTTGCGGTTTGGCTTTAGGCACCGTGATAACAACGTTACAGACGTTGATGATCTACTTACACCAATAGAAGAACTTGGCAATCTTATTAAGGTGATTGACAATAAAATTACGGAAAATGACTACATAACACTAGACGATTGCATAGACTTAGGATGCTGATATCGAAAATTCATCTGATAGTATGGATATGTCTACACAAAATGAAGAAGAAAATGATGGGTCCGAAGATCAAGAAATTCCAAAAATAAGAAGTCTACGAGAGGTATTGGTAGCAATAAAAAACATACATAAATATTTCTTCTATCGAGGTACAGAATAGTTCATTGTTCTCTAACACAGTCCAATTAGAAAATGCCTTAACATATGAAAAAACTACGCCTGCAATTAGTAAACAAACTTAAGTAACAGATTTTTATCAGAAATGTTAGTTTTTATTTTTTCAAGATGTATTTAATTAATGTAAAAATAATATAAAATTAAATTATTGAATTTATTTATTTATTAAAAAAAATGTTTTCCTCTAAATAGCGGATAAAATTTCGGCGACCGAGAGTTCTGCTATTCAGAGGTTTCACTTCATTTCATTTTCGACATTTATTGATATGTGTGCGCGAGTACGAGAGTTGCTTTCATCTGCAACTCAACACATGTACAGTCATCTTCCTCTCTATAATGGCCGGGTTGTTTTATTTCTAATTAATAATTTTAAAATAATATTGTTTATCTGTATTCTGTAATCCTGTTATAGCCAGAGACAATACAGTCGATCAGTATATATAAGACAGGCAGACTCCTTTATCAATTCAAACATCTTTACATTTGTTAAATTGAATCACTACAAATACAATTTTTATCAGTCGCTAAAGTTGTTTTGATGAAAAATTAAAAGGGTTTGCCTCAACTAATGAAACACTATCAATGATTACTTTATAAATTTAAATTTAAACATTACTTGATTTGTTTTAGTCTTTAGTAAAACCATTGATACTAGTATTTATAATCAATGATAAAACATAACAAATTAAACTATTTAGATTTCTTTAGTTGTAGTATTCCACATGAATACATTTGTAATTGTCTTGAATATAAAATTGACTATTTTATTAATATGATTCATTAACAATTTTAAAAACTGATATTGAATTTTCTTTTTCACATGTAAATAATATTTTGGGAAAGAAAGTAACTGAAAACATTCATCAATTTAAATTTCAAAAATTAACTAGTAAGTATTAAAAAGTATTTCATATATAGTACAAAGAAAAAACAATTTGGCATATTTATATATAATATAAAAAAAAAAAAAAATTAAATTTAGGTATACCACCCAATTTATTACAATAGAAAAATGTATCTCATTCAAAATTTAAGGGGTAAAATTTACAAATTGGAAAGTAATTCAATTATATGAGTATAATTACAGGTCAAAATTACTATCAACCTATCAAGAAATTATCAAGTCATCTGACAAATAACTTAGTAACACTGTTTGAACTGTCGAACACTAGTTTACTTAAAAATATTAGAAAAGTCAAAAATATAAACATGAAATCAATTATTCTTGCTTTTAATAAAGCTATCAAGTTGTGCATCTAATTCATCTTTGTTTGGCATTTTTTTTTCGCTGTTCCTGCCACCTCTACCACCACGTCCTCTGGAGTTACCACGGGTATTTCCACGTTTGCCCCGGTTACCTCTCACCCCTAAAAAAAAGAGAAGAATTTGAATTATAACTATTATAATTTAATTTAAAATATATGAATAAATATATACAGAATACAAAATAAGAACATACCACCACGAATACCTCGTACAGGCAATGGTGCTGGTCTACTGAGACGAGTAGCAAGGTTGGCAACAGTTGACAAATCAGTCGCAAGTTCAATTTTCATAGGGCGACCTTAAATAATCAATAAAATTAATTAACAATAACATTATAAAATATTTAAAATACATACCATCAAGCGGTACATTATTATATTGACGTACTGCTTTTAATGCAGCATTTTTACTGTCAAATACAACATCAGCTGTTCCCAATGATCTACCAGATCTATCATAGTGAACTGTTGCAGTTTTCAATGGACCAAACTCATCAAATAGCTCCTGTAAAAAAAAAATATACATATTTAAACTAATATATAACACACAAATTAATCAAATTATAACATCCAAGCCAACACAAAACATTCATTCACAAGACAAAAGTTAAAATATTCTTAAATCCAGAAATTTATCAAGGAATATACAAGTATAGATTACTTTTTAAAAGTCACAAGTTACTGAGAAGAATTGACAGCAGCAATTTGTTTTAAACCATAGAGTAATATCATTACTTTGTAATAATCAATGCACTGTATAGCTTCAGAAGACCAATTGTTTTTAAGACGATGAAAATGTTGAGGATGTTACTTAAAAAATATTCATAGAAAATTGTTTTCTCTTAATTTATAATCTGGCTAGGACTGCTTACAAATTCTTGCAAATTATCTTCTTAAAATTATTGCAGCATCTTCTCAAATACATCTTCCATATAACTTATCTTTGTTTGGTTGTATTTATTTGAATAATAGATTTTCTTATTTTCAATGTGTAATGTTTGTATTTGTTTCAGTAAAAACATGTTTCAACACAAAATTCTTCTTCAGATAATTATATTTTAATGAATGAATAATCCTTTGGGGTTTTTTTTTAAATACTTATTTTCATCATATATTATTTATACATGATATAATTAATTTTAATCCATAACGATTATATAAATTGTTATAATTGATATTATATTTAAATCTTCATTCCTTGAACATAACAATACAGTATCTTCTTTGTGATGATCTTAAAATGTCCGTAGTTTCTTTTTCATTGTTTTAGTACATTTATTAAATACAATATATGAAAGAATTAAAGGGTGCACACCATAGAAGACCATTGAATTTAAGGACAAAGACAACAAAAACCAACAATATCTCTTCAAGATATTAATAATCAAGAATATCACACAATAATCAATAATTATTGAATTCCCAATAATTTTATTTTCATACCTCAAGTACCACAAAGTTATTTAAATAAAACATTACAGTTCAAAAATGAATGCTCAGAAATTAGTATTTCATTCATGGACATATAATTCAACATAACTATTTTACAGAATGATTTATCCAATAAAAAGTAAGTTTTTAATTTAAAAAAAATTAGCCTAATGGGATTTACTTAGCAAGAGCACATATTTTACAATTGTGTTAATATCAACAGGTACACCAAATGTATAATTTTGAATGTATATATCCATTGATGACAAATATTAGTGTTTAAAGATGTAGATGTATATGTTGTTTTGTAATCTTCTGAGTTCTGCTGTAGATTGAATAATAAACGTGGTTGATGTAGTATTGATTGTTATTTGTTTCTTAAACTTCCCAATTGATGCAAATGAGACACTTTCATAATGAAAAATAAATTGCTACAAATGGTGTACCCATAAAATTTAATTTTCAAACACAATGTGCATTACTTAGATAGTTATCAATTATTCAATGAAGCACTTGTGACTAACATAGTAGCTTAAGACATAATAATAAATGTAATGCTATGGAAAATGTCAAGCTCACCAACTCAGAAATGAGTTACTATGTAGTCAGAGGCTTATACTGAATACTGTTCCCAGAATAAAATTTAGGCAAGAAAAAAAAATTTTTTTTCTTAATAGAGTTGTAGTGATAACCGAATTCTTTTGTAATAATTTATCTTGAGTAGCCAGGTATAGAAATTAGAAAGAGAAAACATAGTCCATGGGTCGTTCTTGGACGGCTGTTAACACAAATGAAACCCAGACCTTGAGCCATAAGCGGATCTAACATGTGGCGAACATTCTATCTAGGTATCTTCAAGCTGCAATCGGCTGAAGATGCCTGGAAAAATAATGTTATCTATTTTATTTCACATTAATAATAAAATGAAACCTAGTTTTGTTCAGTAAAACACATTTCAGGAAATCTATCAACTTCTATTTTAACTTATCAACATAAAATAGTTTTATTTATATTTTGATGAATTGAAAAATTAATATACCAGAAGTTTTTTATAGCATATACTTATAATTGATTAACAATTAATATAATATTTCAATAATAAAATTCTTTTTCTTCTATTTAAAACGTCTTGTTCACTTACTCAAACACTATTATAGACAATGATACTAGAAAATATATATTATTAAAATTATTATACAGTTATTTTGTTTTTAGTATTTCATACTAAAAGACATTTTTCCTAAAGAGTAAATAAGTTTCATATTTAATTATAAATGAATATGGAGACATAAAATTTAAAAAATTTATAAAAAATAAACCCTATTAATATGAATATTTATGTTTTTGATTAAAATAAACTTTGGTTGGTAGTTTCATTGGCTTTTTATAGTGTTATTTATTGAGTTTATAGAACTAAGATATATTGTAATTGACTATACCTTAACATAGATATTAATATAAGAAAGTAAATACTTGTATTAGATCTAAAATTATCAACACTTATGTAAAACAGACATTAATAAGTGTTAATAGTATAAAAAGACATTAATTTAAAAATTCCTAAAATTTTTATTCAAACCTGTATATCTGTAGATGTAACTCCAAAGTCCAAGTTTGATATAACAATTTTATGAATATTAGTAGTTGAGAGACCACCTCTAATTTGCTGTCTTTTAGGCCCTTCATACATATCATGAGTCCACGATGCATTTACATCGCCCTAAATAAAAAAAATTAAAATATTAAAATATAAAAATAAAATTATATATTTTTTTATAATATAAAATTCATAAACATGGTATCTATATTAAATATGTACTACTGAACCTATTCGTTAATTTAAATTAACATAATGTATTAATAACAACATTTAATATAACAAACAATTATATACAATACATATGTTCACATTTATGAACATACTTATAATATAGTTTATTGTTGGTCCTCACAATGCTACTAGTAAATACATTAAAAGTCTTGATCAATTTAAGGATAAAAAAGTAATAGTCATAAGTAGGCTATGGACTTCTAGCATTTGCATACTTTTTTTAACTATTGTTAAATATAGCAGTGTGCGAAATAAATTTGTTTCTCAGTGCCATGATATCAGATCTAAAATTTGAATTCGCATATTTTTACATATTTGATAGATTTTGCAGGAAAGTGCACATTTTAAAATTGTTATGCTTATTTTGCATATTTAGACAAATTTTTTAAATTTAAAATTAAAAACTATAGATACATATTTCAACCAATCAAAAAGAAAAAATGTACTAAGAGGACTTAATACTTCCAGAAATATATGCTATCTGCAAACTACCTCTCATATATTATTATAATTTTTGTGCAAGTATAAATAATACTATAAACCCGTATCGACCGTATGTCGATAAAGATAATAGTCAATATAGAATAATAAATTGTTTGTTAAGTGTTCAGTTCAGTCGATTATTATCTGTCATTGTTTTTGCGTCTCGCAACCACACAACATGAATCATAAGAGTATTTTGTAACATTGTGTTATGCCGACAATAGTATACGAGTAGCAGACTACAAAGTTTTATTTCGGAATTTAAAGATACATCACATCCGATGAACACGTTTTATTTTGTGTACTATGTAGTCATTTTATTTTATTTATTTTTTTTTTTTTAATGCGTATAAATGCATATTATAATGCATATTTTGATGATTATAGAAACATATTTGCATACATATTTGTGTATTTTTTAGAGCTATAAGTCCCTATGCCTAGTCATAAGTATAAATTGACCATTGTTTTGGAGGCAATTTTCTTTTTAATTCATTGATTTTACAAAAGAATATAAAAATTTAGAACAAACAACTTGTTATGAACTGTATAACTTATAAATTAGTTACCCAATTTTATTATAGTTTGATACTAAATAGAAAAAGAACATATTAAAAAAATAAATAATAGGTACACAGATAATCAATTAATTACAAGGATGGTAATATATAATAGTAATTAACCTAACAGAATAGACATTCATGATTATCAATAATATTTTTAATTATTTTATAAGTTATAAATGTAGAACCTATTTTATATAAAAATTCCTTCAAAAATTCATTAAGTTGAATTTTCATCAACATTGTTATAAACCTTGGTCAAAAGATAATCATCAATTTTAACAAATCATTTGTAATTAAAATATATATTGTATCACTATATTTATATAAGTATGAATCTTCTATAAATATAATAATGAACAATAATTTATATAATTACATAGGGATTGTGTAAAAGTACGGTTTCCAAGCTATAATAGACTGCAACAATCGTACAATTCAATGTTATTTAAATAAATACCCTAGCATAGTTTCTAATGTGATTGACGTATGGATGTGAACAATAGTTATCACGACTGTCAATTACACTGGTCTAGGACTAATCACACTGTGCTCAAATTTTAATTTTTTTTTAGTTTTACAATGTCAATGTAAATACATAAAAATTGTTCAAAATTTAAATAGAAAAACTAAATTTTTTGTTTATTGTATTTTAAGTGTCCATAAATTAACACTTCAAAAGAACATTTTTTTCATAGTTAGGTATATTTTATTAACTGAATTTCTACTAAAAGATTATTTTGTAATTCATCTTCTTACTATTTTTCCAATAACGGTTGAATAATTTGGTTACTATTAATGATCATTTATTCCATCTTAGTAGTCTTAGTATAGTGCTGATTAATAGCATGAAGTATGTAGTTATTAATTTAAATTATTTATGTTTATACAAATATAGTTAAATAAATTATTAAATACGTCTGAACATTGCACTATTGGAAACCCATTTAACTTAACGCTGTAATGCTGTGTTTTACATAACACATTAAAAACAAGATAATATACAATGGCCAGTTGTTGCAACCAGCTACAGCTTGTAAACTGTACCTTAAGATGATATCTGCCTTCCAAGAGTCATGAGTAGATATCTATAAAAAAGTATTATTCTAAAAATAGAAATTCTAGATTAGGAAGGCCTGATCAAAGTTAGCACGAATTTTGCTAAAGATTCAAATAGCAAACAAGTATTAATTAAGGAAGGGGTTCAAATACTAGTTACTGCAATAAAAATAATTTTTTACAACTTTTAACGGATAATCCGTAATACTGAAGAACCAAACTCGACAAAGCCAAATTTAAATTACAGAATTTTCACAAATGGTAGTCACGTTTATTCACGTGTTTTTCACCTTCGAGTAAGGAGTAAATCCATTGGATCGCCTTGCCATGGATCTGCCCCTGCGCATAGGACCACCACCGCTTCCACCAGCTCCATTTGATCGGAAATTTGATGTTCCGCCACCGCGTTTACCACCACTGAATCCTCTGGAGCCGCCTTGTCTTCCACCCCCACGGCGTCCTCCGCGGGATGACGACCTTTTGTTCTTGATTAATTCGTCCAAACTTACGTCCATTGTGAAAAAATATAAAATTCCAAATCACAGATTCACAAACAGATCGTATGACGTTTGAATATGTAGGATATGGCAGATTCAGAAACGAAAACGTACGAGAACACGTTAGGAAAGCGTTAAACACAAAAATGGCCGGCATTCACAAAAAAAAACGAAATGTATTATGATCGCATTACACTACGTTCTCTATAGATACACTAAACGACGAGTGGGAGAGAAATAAACAAACATCCGGAACGTTTTGCGTTGGCTACACTGATCAAATTGGCGGTAATCATTTGTTCAACACAATTACATTTGTAATCGTAGAATGAAATTGATACAAATTTTATTATTCTCTTTAATAGTTTCCAAATTTGTTGTTGTGGTCATGAGCACAACTAGGGTTTTATTTTTTTCTTCTGATATCATTTTGGTATATGATTTATTTTTTAATTTTAATTGTACTATTATGTAAAAGATAGATAAATATTTGAAGGGACTAGACAAATATTTAGAGGAGCTAAGCCCCTCGCCCTCGCCTGATTGCTTTTATTGTGGAAGTCGTTTCGTTCGGATGGTTGACATACATTAATGGATGATACCAGAACATTACAGTTTTTGCGATGGAAGAGTCTATAATTGAAACAGGTTAGGTTGTAGGTTATTTTTAGGTTTTTTTTTTTTTAAATTACTTTTCCACAATTTTTTACGTGTATTTAACAAATATAATAAAAGAAGTTCATCAAATACATCATTAGAATCTGATTCAGAAATTAAATTTATTAAATTGTTTGCTATAATTTCACTCATGACTGGGTGAATGGTGACACGGAACTGCGTAGTAATATTACGCTCACATAGGTCATACAGTTTTTCCTGCGCTGCGTCTCCTGTGTCTCAATATGCACCCGGCTTAAAACTAGTTAAAGTGCCCGTTGCTGACGGGTTACAGTAAAAAGATATTAAATTGTTGAATAATTTTATATATATAAATAAATACAAAAGATGTATACATCGTTAGAATAATGTGCAATTAATGTATAGGAAAAACATAAAATGGAAAATAATTTAATTTCTTAAGTTTTAATTACATTTATAAAATATTTATACACGGGAAAAACTGTTAATATTTAACAAAAAAAAAAAAAAATGATAAAAAAATTAATTTCAACGAATGTGTGTATTATTATTATAGAATTTCTTTATAAACTATATTCATTGTATCTTTTTTGTTGTTTAGTATTATTTGTAATTTAACTTTTCAAAAGATCTAACTATGGATATGACAACATAAAGTTGACCATAACTAAATAAAGGTTGGAGTAGAATCCTACTTTATCCAATATTTGAACCTGTGCTTTGTTTATTGTCATGGCAAAAACTATTCTTATTAGAAATTGACGTCTGGTAAATGAAGAAGGAAGAGTAGAATATGACGGGGTTAAATTAATTCCAGGCAATAATATACCCTGACCATTTCCTTGGCCAGTTATAGATTCCAAGTTTGAATAATGATCGTACATATTTCGTACAATAAATCTTGTACCATTCATTAGATTGGACACTACATTTAAATTTCTCAAGAGTATTCCAATAGTAACTTGCTTTAGTACCAAACTGTGTGGAGGTAAACCACTTAAATGTAAACTATTTAAAAATTGTGTAGGAAACAGAAAATCGTCACATTCTTTTGACACTGTGTATAAATTTAAAATTGTTTTTTCTTGCCCTAATAACAAATTGACAGTTGCATTATTTATTTCATCACAGTATTAATTTTTTGGAGCAAGAATACCAAATTGTAAAAAAATAGATACATTTTTAAAATTAAAAATAAAATTTCCAAATACGTCTTTTATTATATCACTTGATAATAACAATCAGGGGCGTATTTAAGGGGGGACCGAGAGGGCCAGAGCCCCCTCCGAAATGAAAAACACCATTGTTAAAGACTGTAATTTTTAACATCGATATGTTTTAATGCTGAGGGTTTTCGAAAATTTGTCGCGACACTGAGAATGTTGCCTATGCGATAATTTAATATTTTATTTTTATAAATTATGTTTATTCCTTTAAGAAAATATGTGATGAATTTTGAGTGCTCTAATAAAAAAATTGTTTATAACTATATAGTTTTTATACTTTTAAAAAATTATAAATCATTAAATAAATTGAGTTTCTTATTTCTCTGATGGTGTAAAGACAGTCGAGAAGTCTTATAATGTTAAAGTAATTTTTGTCGTAATAGTGTGCTTCCTCTTTCTTTTCCCTCCGAAAACCAAATACACAATCGGCCCCCTCCGAAATAAAAAAACTTATATGTGCGACTGATAACGATGGTTTTATTTCAATTGAATATTCGCCCGAATCAGGATTTATTAGTGGGTATTCACCATTTCCAATTTGTATCAAAAACTTTGAAAATTCAATTTCATTTTGATTTACTCGCATATTTCTAAATAGTTAATAATTTTAAAATGTGGTCACATTGGAGTATATTTTATACAGTTTTGTATTGTAAACTGTCTAGAACCATGGGGGATAACTGGTAAAACTTGTCTAAAATCTTCTCCCAAGACAATAACTTTCTCATCAAAGGAAACATTGTTTTCCATTATATCTTTTAATAATCAATTAACAAGCATTAGCGCATATGCTTATGCCACAGTCGCTTCGTCATAAATAGCTTGATTTTCGAATAGCTCATGTCTCTTTGCTATTAATACAATCTTCAATGACGAAACTGAAGTATCTGTCAAATTCAAAGGTAATTTAAATCGACTATGTAATGTGCAACTTCCGGGTAACAACATTGCTGCTATTCCAGCCCAAGCAATCGGAATTACATCATAACCCATTTCTATACAATTGTTAATGAGACATTTGTAGACAAATGTTTTCCCTTTACCACCAGTAAACAAATATGCGGTAGGATAAATAAAATAAAACATGCGGTAGGAACATAGGCGCAATTAGAGCCCAAATATTGGGGTTGCTGAAATTACATAACTTGCACTAACCCGTGAGAGGCTACGCCAACACTTACTCTCCCCCAAGTACCTTATCTCAATTTAATCATTAAATGTATCATAACAACACACATACACAAATATTTTAATTTATAAATATTAACAAGTATAAATTGTAACATACCTATTTATTTCATTATATTATTTTATACATATTTATACATTTTATATATAACAGCACTAAGAAATAAACAAATTAAAAAAATATTATACAATATACAACGTATAATATTTATACTGGTATTATCTTGCAATGACTAGTGAAATATTTTTCAAGTAATTTTGATCATGTAATTAACTAATAGTCATGAACAATTCATTTTTCTGATAAAAGGATCAAATAAAAATAACTATATGAAATAAGAAGAACACTATTTTTTCACACAATTTTTCAATTATTAATTTTTTAACTGGAGGTGCTAAATTATAGCCCGGGGGGTACTATAGCACCCCCCGAGCACTCCCCTAGTTGCGCCTATGGGTAGGAACTCTTGTATTTTCAAGACTCACACATTTCATAATTGTATTTATAATATCACGTTGTTCTTGATTTGCGCTATCAATTAAATCACGTTGAATAGGTAATTGTAATGTATCTTGTTGATTTGATTCGATATTTATTATAGCAGCATTATATTCGAGTAAACCAATTGATGTCAATGACTCCCCATCAGTGGCGTGTCATACATGTGTGCAATGTGTGCAAATGCCACGGGCCCTCGGCCCGTGGGGCCGTGGGGGGCCCATTATTGATCAATGTTCCTCAAAAAAAAAGAATTAAATAAATACAGTTAATATGTACGAAAAAGTAAAAAAATTGTTTTCAATTTTAAAAGATTTTCATTTTCTCAAATCTGATATCATTGTTATAATCTATAAAATATATAGATATTGTATTTCTGTGATGTACCTACTGTATTTCTGTGACGGCGACTAAACGTTATTTATAGCAATCTGTTTCCCGTGGTTTTTCGTTATCGCCTTGTCGATTTTGCTTATCCATATTATTTTTATTTTTATTTTTTTTGTATTATGTATACCGGTACACGTATAATATAGACGTCTATGACATGAATTTACGCGATTAAATATTATTGTATTACTTTTGTTGTATTATTTTGTGATAGTGCGATACTCAGTCTTGTTCTTTATCGTCGTTCAGTGTCTATTGAAATAATTTACAAAAAACTCAATAAAATATTGTATTTTATTAATTACTATTATAATGGCATCAAAATCTGCCAGTGGTGCTGCGAAACGCAAAATAAAAAAAACAAAGAGAAGAATCTGTTAAGCGGATGCCGAAAATTGACACATATTTCAAACAAAACCACGAAGAAACAGAAGAGCAAGATATTGATAACCCAGGTATTTTATTAAATAAAATTAAAACTGCCAGTAATTCCGTCTCAGAACCAACTGCAACATCTAGTATTGACACTATTAATACTAAAAATGTTGAACCTAATATATTTAACAGTTTAATCTGTGAACGTTTTCCTACTGACAAAGTTCATTTTAAAGAACCACTCAGTTACCAAGAAAAACGTTTTATAATTTCTCAAGGCCCTTGTCAACCTAAGGGTCCATTTCCAACTGACAGTGATAATTCTAGATCATTTTCAGAAAAATTTTACTATTTTACAAATCAGGCTAATATTACTTTAAAACGTGTATGGCTATGTTACTCATTAACTTTAAATAAAATATATTGTCAATGCTGCTGGTTGTTTTCTATACAAGATAGAATTAGTTCATCTTGGGTTACGGGAAATAATGATTGGAGACATCTAACTCAAAATATTAAACGCCATGATAATTCAAATGATCATATTCAATGTTGTATTGTATTTGCGCCTAAATAAAACTATTTCCGAGGAAATGGAATTATCTATTCAAAATGAATGTAACTTTTGGAGACAAGTATTAGATCGGGTTATAAATGTCACATTAACATTAGCTACATCCAACTTGTCTTTTAGAGGTCACCGAGAAACAGACTTGAGTAAAAATAAAGGCAATTTTTTATCAATAATTACCCTTATTTCAAAATATGATCCCATATTAGAAAATCTATTGAGTATGCCAGTTGGTAAGGGTACAGCAAATTATTTAAGTAACACTATTCAAAATGAGATTATTACTTTACTCGCAAATACGATATTAGAACAAATTATTTTAAGTATTAACCGATCACCATTTTTTTCTGTCATAATGGATACTACTCAAGACATTAGTAAGATTGATCAACTAAGTCAAGTTATTCGATACGTTTCGGTTATTTCAGACTCTGATGGTAATCCTAAGACATTGCAAATAAATGAATCATTTATTGGCTTTGTAGAAATTGTTGACCAATCAAGTGCTGGTTTAGAAGAATCTATTATTAATTGTATTACAAAAAATAATTTAAATTTGTCAAAACTTCGTGGTCAAGGGTATGATGGGGCTGCCAACATGAGTGGTGTATATTCAGGTGTCCAGGCTAGGTTAAAATCTAAACAAAAATTGGCTACATATATCCATTGTGCTTCACATAATTTGAACTTAGTTCTAAACGATGCAATGAATTCATCAACGGAAGTAAAAACTTTCTTTGGACTTGTGGAAAAAATTTATACATTTTTTTCAAATAGTATTAAACGTTGGCAATTACTTTTATCTTCAGAATCATCAGATATTTCAATTACATTAAAAAGATTATGTACCACTCGTTGGTCATCAAGGTATGATTCTTTATTAGCTATTCGACATCGTTACGTTGATATTTTAAAATGTTTATCGCAAATAATTCTTAGAAGCAAAAATAAGGACGAAATATTTGAAGCAAATTATTTAAAAGTTCATATGGAAGATTTTCAATTTATATTCAGTGTAATTTTCATTGGCAAAATTCTGGAAACTGTAAATGTTGTATCAAAAGCTCTTCAGTCTCCTAAACAAGAACTGAGCACAGTAGTTTCTTTGCTGAATTCTGCGTTGATAAAACTCCAAGAATATAGGTCACAATACAGTGATTTTTTCGAAATAGCAGTAGAAATCGCAAAAAAATGGGGTGTACCACAAAAATTTCAAGAAAAAAGAACCCGAAGAGTAAAACGATTTTATGACGAAATCCTCCAAGATTATTGTTTTACTTCAGCAGAATAACATTTTAAAATAAATATATTTTATTTAACATTGGATAATGCAATAATACAATTAGAAAAACGTTTTACCAGTTTAAATAACGTATTCAAAATATTTGAAGTTATTCAACCGAATTCGTTAATTAATTTAACAGACGAACAAATTTATAACTCCGCTAATAAATTGGTAGAATATTATGATTCTGATTTATCTAATGCTCTTGCTGGTCAAATTTTATCGTTCAGATTTTGTTTTAAAGAAGAAATTACAAAACGAACATCGGTAAAAGCAATTACTGAATTACTTGTAATAGAGAACCCCACATTAGCAACAACATTTTCTGAAATATGTACAGCATGTATGTTATTTTTGACACTCCCTGTGACAGTTGCTACAGCGGAACGTTCATTTTCAAAATTAAAATTAATCAAAAATTATTTACGGAGCACAATGTGTGAAGAAAGATTAAGTGGACTTGGAATTTTATCTATTGAAAATGATCGAGCTCGTCAATTAAATTTAAAAGAAATAATTAATAATTTTACAGAAAAAAAAGCACGCAAACGAAATTTCCATTGAATTATTATTATTTTAGTTTTATCGTTATTTATAGAATATGTTATTTTATTTGTATGGAATTTCATCTTATTTTATATGTAATTAAAATTTTAATAAAAATAGAAAGTACCTGTGTAATTGCATAAGATTTTAGAATTTTAGAAAAAAAAAACTCTTACTTTAAATTTGAATTTATGTATCTATGTCTAAATATTATTTAGAATAAAAAGTTGAAGGGGGGGGGCCTTTTTTTGGTTCTGCACACAGGCCCATCTTTGGGATAAACCGCCACTGCTCCCCATGCAATTTTAATGTTGCTGAAATATCTGATAAAGTTTTTTCATAAGTAATAGTGGCATTAATACAAAGTGTTCACTCATTGCATGTTTAAACGTTTCCCATAAAACGTTAGCGTTATAAGGTCTCTGAAAAATACATATACAGTTTACTCTCGATTATCCGCTGTCTTCCACGGAATCGTCTACATACTTATATGTATACAAAAAAATAAATACGTATTGTATATTGGCTAATTTTTCTAAATTTCTTACTGGAGGAGAGAATGTTGACGAAGAAAACATTAATGAGTGGATAAATTGTGATGCCAATGATCCAGGATTTGAGCGTCTTAGTGATGAACAAATAGTAAGTGGAGCATTAGGTACAGTTTCGGAAAGTGAAGGTGAAGAAGAAGAAAACGATGGAGTAAATGAAGTAAAGCAAGTGAGCCATGAAGCAGCTCTAAAACATATAGACGGGATCATTAGATATCTAGAAGAACAAGAAGATACAACTCTGTGTGACAAAATGTTATTAAAAAAACTTCAATCACAAGTTAAAAAGATGAGTTTTCAAACAAAGAAACAATAACTTGTGACTGATTTTTTTGCACATAAATAATTTATAATTTTTATTAATTTTTCATTATACATGTACATACATGTAGGTATATCTTTTTTAATAATACATAGTAATAATAATTTTCAATTTCAATTTCCAATTTAGTTTTTATTATAAAATTTAATTTTGCGGATTATCCGCGGAATTCGTTTATCCGTGGATGTCCTGCCACCCTATTCCACGGATAATCGGGAATAAACTGTATATGCAAACATTTTTCGAATTTGCTTGGGCTTTTGAAAAATTGAGACTTCAATTAAATAACGACTCTGAATCATCTAATAGCAAATTTCGATTTTTAGCTGCATCTTTAAAGGTAGAAAATGTTATACCATTATTATGGTCGTTATTATAACGTCGTCGAATGATTTAGTAAGTATTAAGTAATCTCAGATAATACCGTTCGCCATCAGAAGGTTATACTTGGTAAATTTTGCCAATGACTGGCTGATATTTAACCCGTTTTTCTTCGTTTTATAAATATATATATTTATATTTTATTTACAAGTTATATGGGAAACTTTGTAGTATCAGGTCATTTTTTTAAAAAAAATTTTATTGATATTTCGGTGATGGAGATGGGGTTTGAACCTCTAAAAACCCACTGCATTCGCGCTTGTCATCCAACAAGTGCTTATATTTTTGTTTTGAAACAATTAGCAACCATGCGTTTTAAAGCTCGGACATCTAAATAGAAGTTTAAGCTATAATCTATTTTATATTGTAAATTTAATAAATTGACAGTATAAAGTAGAAAACCTATTGGCAAAAGTTTTAGGGAAGCGAATATTCACCATAACTAAAACCCTTCTTATATTTAATGAATGCTTAGCTATCCATCGTTTTAAAGTTAAAGTTAATTTATCTTGGTTAATATAAATTGCTTAATATTTCGAAGATTTCAACATTAATCATCTTCATACGTAGTGTCAAATATTTTACAATTTATTTTTTCTGAAATCAAGTTTTTATGTGTACAAGAAATAAAAAATAATACAACAAAAGAATCAAATTAAACGTCGAATTAAATTTTTCCGTGGATAATAATACTATATTTTATAATTGAGACGTTTAAGACTTTTATAAACCGAAATATTTCTATATTTGATCTATATTTCAACATGATAATTCAAATCATTGAATCTTATGCCACGTGTGGTTAGATACTATATAACACTATTAACGTTTTTTTTTTTTTTTTAACTCGATGTTCGATTAACTCCACGCTAATAATGATAAATCCATTAGCTTGGATAATAGTGATAAATCCACCTTGACTTCACGGTTATATAGGTACACGGGTACTATTTTGATGTAAATCGGAACAGTAGGTGAAGTTAAGAAAAAAACTATTGCTTTCAATTTGTAATCTATGTTTATTCCACGAAAAATGATTTTTAGTAATTATATCATTTTCCTTTGTAAATATGCCAAAAAATAGTTTCTCATTCCTAAACAGAATGACAAATCTATGGCACTATAATTTATTTAAATGCTCTAATAATAGATTATAAAATATCACTAACAACAGCGACCACAATGATTTCTTGTAAATTATATGCTATAATTAGTGGCGTAGACAGGGGGTTTGGGTGTTGAAACCCCCCTCCCATTGCCTTTCTACATCTAATAAATAGATTATTTATATTATAAACTTGTATTACTTGCAAACATTTGTATTAGCAAAAGTATTTGGTATAAGTTTGCCACTAAGTAAACATCTCCAAACTAAAAATATAGATTTGATTGATGTTATTGAGAATGCGGATGGTGTTATATGAATTATTGAAAATATTAGAAAAAATGCAGAAAGTGAATTTAAAAGTATATTTGATGAAGTTAAAACTAAATGTGATGCTTTAACTATTGAAATTTCTTTGCCTCGTAGGACGAATGTTCAAAAAAATCGTTGCTATGTACAAGAAAATTCTCCTGAAGATTACTTTAGGATTTCTCTATTTATTCCATTTATTGATAGTTGTATAAATGAACTAAATGAGCGATTTTTATCTCATAAAACTATGCTTAAATATTTTACATGTCTTTTACCTTCCTCAAATGGCAAATTTGATGAAGAGAATATAAAACAACTTATTGAAATATACCAAGGTGATTTGGATTGTGGTAAATTAGCTGCAGTCGAAGAAATAAAAAAATGGCAACAAAAATTTGTACAGACACAAGTTTTTCAAAAAAATTCCCTTGACGCTCTTCAAGAATATAATGAAACGATTTTCCCATCAATTTTTAAATTGCTTCAAATCTTAGCAACCCTGCCAGTTACTACTGCCAGTAGTGAAAGGTTTTTTTCTACATTGAAACGATTGAAGACTTATTTGCGGATCATGACTTGCGAAAATAGATTAAATGGTTTGGCACTTTTGAATATTTATAGAGAAATAATATTACAGCCGGAAGACGATTTGAAGAAATTAGCCATAAGAACAAGAAGAATACGTTTGATTTAGATAAATAGTAAGTATTATAGTTATGTTCATAATATTATTAGGATTTGATTTGTTATGTATAATTTTATAACAAATAAAAAATTATTAATTTTCATATTGAGGTGTTTATAATGTATAATTATAATACTATACATTCACAAGTTCACAACTGAACTTTGTTTTTGAATAGTTAAATTGGGCAACAAATATAACGAAAACAGTGAAAAGCTAAGTTTAATTTATACTTACCCCTCCCCCCCTTGAAAAATCCTAACTACGCCACTGACTATAATAAACTAAGTTTTTTCATACTCAAAGTCAAACATATGTATTTTTCTCATTTAAAATAATTATATAATACCATATAATACTCCATTGTATATATAGGTATGTATATAATAATGTAACACATAGTCCATACATGATCGCTAATAAATGATTAACGTCTATATAGTATGAAGTATCTCTGAATCTTGTAAGTACACTATTTAAAAATTTGTGTTATTAATGCACAAATGTAATATATTATATGTATTATACATAGTATATTATACTATAATTTATTCTACTTTTCTAAAACAAAAAAATCTTTTAAGTTGCAGTAACCGTACTTCAAGTCTTCCATCCAATATAACGTTATTAAAGTTAAGTACTTGGTTTTGTTCATAAATGAGTAGCTATAAGATTTTATCTGCTGAAAAACTACGATAAGCATCTCAATTGAACTAGGAATACAGGTCAAAAGTAATTTAATATAACTATATAGTATAAAGATATAGGCTAGGTGGCTATACAAATTTTTTAGATATATGCTTTTTTCACGTGGGTAGGTGAGAATACAATATACATACTATCATTAAGCGAAACTAAAAGTTTCTCAGTCTCGCTCGACAAATCTGCTGTAATTTTTCTCACACCTTTTTATATTAGAAACATAATAATTTTCTAGTTTATACTTTAGAAAATCAATTTAATATTTTTTCTATTGACTTTTCAAAAAAAAAAAAAAAAATCCCCCATTAAAACCTAATTAATAATAGGTATATAAATTTTACATAATTTATCATTTGACATTTTTACAACACATACATATTACAAGAAACAAAAATATTTAACTAAAAATAGACACAAAATATTGGATATTATGGGTGGTGTAATTCGTACTTGAATTGATGTTTATAGATAATAATAAATTGTTTCTTTAATCATTTATTATCAAAATATTTTTAATAATCATCTGAGAAACACAGACAAATAAACATTTATTATTTAGGTACTTACCTGTTAATATCTGATTTTAAATGTGAATTTAAAATAAAAAAATAAAAGATATTTTGTTCATGAATCTGGACATTTCAATGGGTATACGGGGCTACACAGCTGTATACTCATGTAACATCGTACTTTTAGTGAGTTAGATAAAATAATAAACTAAAGAAGTGAGTATATAGAGTATACCCTTGTATACACAATTAGATATAGGTGTGCCGAATACCGTATACATTAATGTACCGTATTCTTACAAGTTATATTAATACATACAAATATACGAAGACTGAACAGCCTAATATTCTGTATAATTTAATAGTTGAATTACAAATCAAATATGTTATAAAATAAAATGATTTATTTTTCAATAGAATTATAAAAAATTATAATCATCCTTTAAGACAATAAGTATATTAAATAAAACATAAAAATTTTATATACCTATTTAAAAACAGTTATAAAATGTATCAAAAACTTAAAAATATTTACAACATTTAAAATTACACTTAACTTACATTTTTGCATGTGATTTTAAAAGAATGATAAAATCTTCATAAAAGCAACTTCAATACATTTAAGAAACTGCAGGACATTCTAAAACAAAATATAAATTATATTACAATTTAAAAATGTATAAAACATACTTTGAAGTTGTATAATTTTTATACTGTGCCTATATATTATTTTTAACTCTATATATTAACTCTATTAAAATTTAGTAAGTATATATCAATATAAATCATTTATCCAATCAATAAAAAATCAAATTAAAATATCTAGTATTTTTCCTATAATATTGATAGATCTAGGTTCTAGAATCACTACTTAATTTTCAAAATAATCACCGTAAAAAAATTACTGCAAATTATAATTTGATCATATTGTCATTAATTTAGACATGAAAAATAAGCATATATTAAAAATTATTTTGTCATACAAATATTGTAAATATGACAAATTGGTTTCAATACGCGCGCGAGCATACGCATACGCATACATATACACATACACATACACATACACATACACATACAAACATATGATGAAACCATTTGAGGTGACAATATAGCGTGAATTGTAAAATATAAATCTGTCTTAACTAATTTATTCACACAAGTAATTGGGATCACTTAGCATATTAAAAGTAATGATTCGTATTTTTAAAACTAAAGCTCTTTTAAATGATTCATTATTCAATCCATCGCAAATATGACAATAAGACAAATAGGACTTACAACCATGGATTTACCACAACTAAAGTTATATAGATATCATCCTCTACTTGTAAATTATAATTTTTTATTTGTTTATAATATTCTTTGTTAAAATTGCACGGATGGTTGTATTTTCTTTCAAAAAAACGTAAAAGAAAAATGTCAGTTTAAAAATTAAAAATAAAACATTTAAACAGTTGTTATAAGAGATGTATGAAAACACATAATACATACGTTAAAATTATCGAGTACATAAACTGTAAAAGTCATAATATATGTGTTGTTTTCTCAAACAACATTATATCTTGTTGTAAAAATTGTTTTCATTTATTTTTGACTCAAAACTATCTGAAAATTGATTTTCTCTTAGTTTGTAATTTTAAAATATAAGACTCAATACAGCACCAACCAGGAAGAGTTTTCGTGTATAAATCATGAAAAAAGCTTGCACATATAATTCTATCTTATGTATGCATGACTTAAACTCCAACTCTGCGATATTATAAATGTATACAGGTATTACTCGCTTAACCAAGTCCCAATAATTGTATAGTGTGTTTGACGTGAAACAGCTCGGGTGTATCGGTCGTCGGTGTCACTTAACTACGGTTACCGTTAGAGGGAAATCCGACTAAATAATGGGCTCCGGGAAGTTAATTATATAATGCGCTTATGGTAGTGTTATAATGCTGTAATGCTTAATCCACTACATCAGAGTGTACATTATTAGCAGTGTAACACAATGCTCGAATCAACTAAATAAAAGTATACGGATGCCGCTGTTTACTTAACAAAAAAAGAGCGATCACTTTATTATTTTGTTCAAACGTTCCAGGAAGCCATGCTACCCGACCACCACGAACGATTTCCCATAATTTGTATACAGCTTTTAAATAAATCTTCTTTTATTTTCTTTTATTCTGTGTATTTTTTTTTTGATTTTTCGTTAAAAGAATATGGTCGATGAAATTATTTTTCTTAATACTATATTAGAACATTTGTTTTCGTGGTCAATACTGCTTTAGTTAAAATTAATTACAAAACGTGTTTGTGACATATTGCAACACATAAAATATATTTTGATTATCGTTTAAATAAACCATGACGTAGTATTATAATATAATAATATGTTATGTTAATTGTATATTAATAATTGTATCTATTAAATATATGTAATACAATATGTCGCACTTACTGCAAACGGAACAACCGGATTCGTCCGACCCGTCGCCACATCCGTCTCGGCCAGAACACAACACGGCTGTTGATCTACACCTGCCATTCCTGCACCGGAAAGGACATTCCGCAGGACTATGCCTGTAAGCGCCGCGAACCCGCGTCAATGGCGGCGGTGACCTCGTAACGGTTGTCTTGTTGCCAACGGTCATCGACGCACCTCCACCACCACAAAGGCCTTCCAGCTCGTCCGATTTGTCCACGCACGTGACAACGGCGTTACACAGCTCATACTCAGGCAGACATTGGCCATCTCCGCATTGAAAAGTATACGCCGGACATCCTGTAGAACGTGAAATCGAAAATTTAGTATTATTTAGTGAACATTAGCGCATGAAATGTAGTTTCGCGTGTTTGTTCCTGTATAAAGTTAGCTTTTATTTGTGTACAACACTAAAAAATATACTCAATGTATATGCTGTAAGATCTAAGCCAAATCTCATTTTTTTATGTGATTGAAAACCATCCCAAGAAATATCTACTGAAAATAAATAGTGTTTTTTAAATGGTTAATAGTAATTTGTTAATATCTGAAACATGAATATATCCCTTAAGTTAAAAAGCTTTTCCTTCTATTATTCTATAAACTAGTTCATTTTTGTGCTTCAATACATGACCAATTCTATTCCATCGTCTTGCGTTTTAATTAGCTCTTAGCGTTAATTTATTTCAGTGAGTATTTCCAACATCACATTTCAAAGCTTTCGAGGAATCGTTGTTCTGCTTTGTTAGTATCCAGGTTCCGTAGCCGTATAAGACCACAATTCATATATATACTTTTTTGAAACGTTTTCTCACCTTAATACTCATGCTATTGGAGCATAACTATTTTCTCTTTTATTCATTAACGCTGACTTTGCCTGTGCGATTCTGAATCTTATTTCAATGATGCATCTTCCATCTCGGTTGATTGATCTGCCTAGGTATTTAAAATGTTCCACTTGTTCAAGAAGCCGATGATTCTCAGCTTGGATATAAATTCTACGGATTCGGTCTAATTATTGACACATCGTTTTTTGCCATCTGATAATCAAATAATATAATTGGAAACATCTCGCCATCTCTTCTGGTGCTTTTTCCAAATCGTGCTCATTACACTCGTATATTGATATTTTATATAACAATAGATTTCAACTTTTCTAAGTATAACTATAAAAATAAAACGTTTATTTCAGTGGTATAGTTATCATAGGGCAAAGTGAATCAGTGCCCCGGAGTCCCAGAATACAGGAAGCCTTGTACATTTCTGAAAATATACTTTCTTAAAATAATTGATAATGTTGAAGTATTCAACAGTAAAATCCCAAATAATACTTGGTTATTACAGTTACAATCAGTAGAATAATAATTCGCGCACAAGCAATATATTTTTATAGTAAAAAAACTGAATTTTCTTTTTATTTTGTATATCTATTAATGATTTGTTTTATTATTTTACAATTATTTTATCATTTTTTTTTTTTAAGTCAATGATACATATTAACGTAAATAATAACAACAGGAAAATATGCAATTAAAAATCCCTAATAATAAGACATACAAATATATTTGAGGTTAAATTATTTAACACGCCACACGACGCGTCGCATATAGATATGAACTTGCTGTATAATTTTTATTGTTACTTCACTAAGCGAATGTATAATTAGGTTTCCGTTGCGTACGTGTTATTGTTTATTTCTATAAGAAAAATTTAATGCTAGACTGTACAAATACGCCCATTAGAATTTAACGGTCTGTACAAGTTTAACAACAAATAATGACCCGAAATTGGCCCGTTAAGCCATAATGAGTTGTAAACTTCATCAAATTTTTATGCAACTCAGCACAAGTGAAGTTTAACAGATCCGCTTTGGATCCGTTTTGAAAATACTCCATGCTCAGAACATGATTAATAATGTAAGTCAACAAATAATGTCTATGTAATGAACATAAACATATAATATACATGCACAAAATTCACTTTATGTCTTCTCTAACCTTTATGCCCTAAGGCGTTGCAACCTTCTTCGTCATCTCCGAATGGACAGTTTTTTACACCGTCACAGCGTGTCGATCTGGAAACACACAGATTCTTGAGACCATTGGCAGATCGACATGCGAATGTCGTGCTTGGACACTGTTGATTTCCCGAACATTCTTCATCTGAATTATCGTCTTCTCCGCAGTCCCCAGTTCGGCCATCGCATACAAAGAACCAACTAATACATTTACCACTGGATCGACACTAAAAATTATCACATTTTTTTTTCTTTTTTTTTTAAATTTTTAGAGCTATAATTTTTATATTTAAACCTATCGATAAAACGATGAAAAGAAATTCTTGTATATTCTCTATTATAATATTAAAAGTATGCTTTTTTTCTTTGTCAAGTAACTTATTATTAGGGAACGGATTTATATGTAATAAAAATACAGAAATATGTACATATATATGTAAGTATAATTTATAAAATATGTGCTAAAAACATCCAAATATGTGGGGGAAAAAAATTTAAAAAAAAAAGTGATTATTATTATTAAATTATCAAAAAGATTTGTTGCATTGAATTATTACAATATCTTATAAATTATCAAATGTTAAATGTCGCCTATTAGGTAACAAAATATTTTTAAAACGGCTAAATTATCGTTTCACATCAACTGATGTATTAAAAGCATATTTCAAGTGCATACTATCAGAAGGTAATAATTCCAAATTTTTAAAAGGTTTTCTGCCATTCATTATGTCATTGATTGTTTTAAAATCAATATTGCCTGGAATTTTTTTCTGTAACAGCATGAATTTTCTTTTTTACAACATCTATTGGTCCGCTTACGAGTTTTAATCGCTGATTCAACAATTTGCATACTATCATTTGGGGACATATTTTTTATTAATAATTTTGTTAAATTATTTTTAATTAAAATTAAATTATTTTCAATGATTCATTTTGCATAATATTTTGAGCTTTTCCAATAGCGATAAAAGTTTCTGGATCTAATTTTGAAATAATTTCTTGTATTTTCGTACGAATAAGACGTATGAATGATGAAATGATAAAAATATGTTTAAAAATATTTAAAAATTAGTGAAATATGTAAAAATATATAATTATACCAAAATATGTAAAAATATGTAAAATAAAAGTATCATAATTTTAATAGGAATGATTTAAATCATAAACATTTTTTATCGAATCTTAAATATCTCGTTTTAATAAAAATATGCATTTACATATAAATCCGTTCCCTACTTATTATTAATAATATCTCAATTAACAAGCTATAACCATGAATACTATTTTGATTAGATTTTTTATCAGTCATCAGATATTGAAGTATATTTACTTGGAATGTATTTTGTAAACAACCACGTGATTTCGATGAACACTGGTTACTTGTCCTATTGTTTGATTGACAATCACAAGTACCCTGTATGCAGCGTGAGTTTTCGTCATTTCGCATACACTGAGCATCACTCACACATGGAAATCCAAGACTTATACGTCTTTTTGGTTCTCCTTTTCTTAACATTATACCTAAAATATGATTTATTTAATTTTACTTTAAAACCACACTATTATCATAATATTCAATATATTTATAGTATACGTTTGTCATTCACTAGATTTACCTGAACTACTTGTTGGTTTCTTGTGCATTTTTATAAATGTATTGTTATTGTAATTTGTTTGACTTTTATTTTGTGAATCTTTTATCGGTCTTTTTAAGAAAATTTTTATAGGTGAAGGCGTAGGCATCGATGCAATTTGAGGTTTAAATGTTGTACTTTTGAGTGAAGTTGTTGAATAGTTGAAAGAAACAATAGATGACTGGGTATTGACGAACGAAATTGCATTTGTTTTTAAACCATTATTAGTCAAGTTAGTTTTTAAAATTGGCCGTTTCAAAAAAGGCAATTGTGGTTTGTCGATTGGTTGTAATGGTCGAGCTGTTGAGGTAGTTGTTGGATGTCGCAGATTCTGTTGCCAGGGTCGTTTTTGAAAAGGTACTTTTTTCTTCAAATCTGGTTTACTGAATGGGTACTTGAACGCTGAATTATTAGGTTTTATTAAAGCCGACTCTTGCCCTTTTAATGAACAATCACTATGGATAGCAGAATTGCATACGCAAAAGCCAAACACACTTGGTATAGTAAATTCACATTTATTTTTTTCATCATATAATGTACAGTGCGTGTCACTATAGCACACTTCTCCCAGCTTGGCAGCTATAAAAAAGTAATAGCAGACATATATTTATTATAAAATATTAAAATATACATGATTATTATTATTTTCAATATTATGTTTTAATAAAATTGTTAGTATACATAAATATTATATGAACAATTCATATATATATATATTAACGATTACATGACATCAATAAACTAAAAAAAAGTTATAAATGTCAATATTTATCTTATAAGAAGAGCTTCTATCTGTATTTCTTTCTCAATTATTGCCGTATACTAATAATAGTAGTCTAAATTTTTGTTCAAGAACCACAATAAGAATATTTGAATCAATAATATACTTTAAGCATAAAAAAATCTAAATTTTTTATATTTATTGGCGATGTATAATAATCGCTATACTAGAAAAAAAATATCCAATATAATGATGCAATATCAACTATGCTGTTACTAAGTATAAATTATATTCTTATTGAGTATTGAATAATATTTATACATATGTATATCACAATAAGGTTTTTTTTTTTTATTCACAACGAATATGCCAATAGTTAAATCTTACGGTGCTTAATATGAAAAATGTTTCTAAAATATAGTTCAAGAAGGATGTCACACAATAGCATTCCTTTAATCTGAACCATATCGGCTAGAAGAAAATTTGTTAAAATCGATATAATAGAATCTGGCGAACCAAATTGTATTATATTGATGATATAAGCTGAAAATATATTTCTCGGTAGACTATATGTCTACACCAAAAGGAGTTTATTGCACTTGTTGCCAGTTTGAATTTGTAGCGATAAAATGTTGGTGCTTATATATTATACCGTTTTTCCTTTCAGTAAAAATATAATATAAATCCCTTCACGTGTAATAGAATAACCACATGTAAGGCTGTCAAGAACAATATAAAGTCTCACGTAATACTCGACAACAATGACCTCTAATAATCTTTATATGTATATTAACATACACGGAACGTTTGAGTGTTATTATTTTTTTTTCCTGACATGGATCTACAATCTGTTTGGTATTATGAAAGCGTCATAAATAAAATATAACGGGTTCCTGTATGTTAATGAACGACGTCAATGAACCAAAGGATCAGGGAAAACGTAAATATAGTATACTTATGTACTTTTTTCACGCGAATGAATAATTTCTATCGTTTTTGTATGGGAACCTGTACGTCGATGGTAATCTTTATTGTTTTCCAATGGCACACGTAATTAAGTTCAATACGAACATTGAATTAATGGAATTGTTCATAGTATTGGGAGTTAAAATTTAAACAATATATGAGTCTTCGCTTTATGAATAGTTGAGTTATTAATTACAAATATAAAAAAAACATTATACAGATCTGTCATAATAATTCAAATTACATTTTAACCCCTTATGTTGTATTTTCATTATAATTCATATTTTTTTAAATATTGACTATTCTAATTCAAATTAAAGTGAACTCGATTCGACTGAACTGTCTAACCAGATGAACAGAACCACTCCGGAACAAAAAGTTAAGTTATTTTCGTCCATAGTACATGATTATTTTATTAAGTTTATTTTACTTACGAGATAAACATGTGTGTCTTCGATACTGCCAGAATTTTGATTCACATTCGCAAACATTATTAAAACATCTACTATTAGCTACTTTCAACGAACATTGCTCATCTACGATACACTCAAATCCCAAAAGTGACGCTGTTAATTCAAAAGTATAATACAAAAAATTATTAAATCATTTTTTTAGATTGTACTACTTTTAGATAACATAATAGAAATTAGGTCTTTCAAATGGTTTGTAACATAAATTATATATAGAATATAGATGTATCAATCATATACAGTAACAATAATTTAATTATCCAACAAGGATAGTATGCCCGGGGCTTTAATAGAAGGCGCCACGATAGAACGGACAATACTAATTTTATTATTTTTGAACAATAAGTATATGTTCCTGTTCCAGTTTTTTATGAACCCAAACGTATTTGATCTATAAAACTATATGATAACAAAAATACTGAATATGCCAATGCAATGAAATAACAAATATAGAACCATTCTTAATATTAATTTATATGTAATAAATTGTAGTTTTATTGGGGAAAAATTATTTGAGATGAAAATTCCCTAAAAATGTTAACAAAAAGTATTCTTGGATGAATATATTAAGAAGTATTCTTGTAAAATTAACAATATAAATTATACTGTAACGTAGAGGTATTTATACAAATACCAAGTAAACATTTATTTTATGAATTATAAAATACTAAAATTAGTAAAATAGTAAAAGGTGTAATATCAAAGTAATCTGTAAAGATGATTGAACATGCCAAATTTTAATAAAAATTACCTGTATTATATGACAAAATGATACAGATAAAATTGTCAGATAAACTTATCCGGCTGATATTTTATGAAGTTACAGATTAATCATAGAAGCTGGCCCAGTCCTGATGATTTACGGGGCTCGGGGCAGAGTAAAATTGCGGGTCCTTAAATGCCGAAAATGTCATTATCGCGCGTTAGTTGGAACTCAAATGTGCATAAAGTCTTAACAAATATAGAACCTTGCACTTACAAAAATATGAATAAGTATATAAATAAATTATATAATAAACAATTTTACATGAAAAATAATGATATGTACATTTTTTTTGCTCAGCAATTTAACTTTTTTTTTATTGTATCTATGATATATGAAAGGAAGTCCAACTGAGGTGAGAGCGCGAGACTCGGGGTGAGGGCCCCTCTCGCTCTGCCCTAAGGACGACCAAGTATAGAAAATATAGTATAATGTTATCATTTATCACATTCGCCGTGTTTCGTTGAAAGATAAATCGTGAATTGTAATCGTATAATCAAGACTATAGCATGTCCTTATATTAAATTATATAAATTCATATAATCAATGATCATTTATACAATTATTATTATTGATTCATGTCATTCACAGAATCAATTATATATTTATAATGTTAAATTATATTCAATTTGCATTATTAACTTATGCCTGACAGAATATAGTAATTAGGTATTACTGATTTTATTTATAATCCGAATTTATAATTTATGTTATAAAGCATACGCGAATTTTTTTGTTTTCTAATATTTCATATTTAAGTTTTTTTTTTTATAAAATACATTATATAATTAATATACGTAAACTCTCGATAATTTTTATTTATTTTTGTATGCTACATAGATAGTTTGTTTTTCAAACATTAATATTCTTCTGGATTCTGATTTCAAAACACTAGTAAAACGAATTAAAAATAAATGAAATAACTTGGCTTGAGATAATAATACTATAAAGAAATAAACTACAGTATAAATTATCTAAAATAAAAATACTTACAATTATATGAAATAAATTATGATTCAATTATTTATATAAAACATCTATGGAAGTATAGGTAGTGTAGTTGGTATTTATCCTCACACCATTCAGGAACAGTCCGGCTAGGGAGGCGTGATTGCCCCCTGGGCCCTCAGTGTCATATTAATTACCCATATACAAAATGTAATATATTAAATTATAATGGTAAAATACCAATCATTTACTATTAGAATATTCGAATTTGGATGAATTGAGCACAAATAACTAAAATATTTATTAGTTAAAATGTAATAATATTATATTCAGTTGACCCTTCCTCTCTCGTTCCCCACGATACCCAGTCCGCCCCTAACTACATTTATCAAATATAAGAATATAATGTGATATTCATAAATTTTAATTATTAAGAAAATAAATTATAAATAATTACGAATTTTGAATTCCATTAATAAATTAGATTCGTTTAAGAAAAAACTTACACTGTAAACATGTGTTGTTCACTCGCGCGTAGTATGGTAAACAAGAACAACTCTCAGACTCTTGATGACATCTGCTAAATTCTGTTTCACAATCTTTATTTGACTGACAAATTTCACCCAATTTTACTCCATATGTCTGTATAGGAAAATTCTATAAAAAAAAATTTTGGAAATCAAAAAAATTATAACCATAATAATAGGAAACATAAGCAGTAAGAGTGGTTATGAAAATAATGTTGAAAGAAAAAAGGAAGACCAAAATAGAGATGGTTTGATACGATTGAGAATAATATGAGGGCTATTAGTGTGTGCGTACGGGATGTAGAAAATCGAGATGTGTGGAGGTTTAGGACAAGGGTGGCCAATCTCAAAAATAGTCGGAAGAAAGGCGAAGAAGAAAAAGAAGAAACAAATTATAACCAATAATATTAACATTATGTAATTGGGTTTCTTCATTGTTTACCAATTTTTTACTTTTGAAAAAATAAATTATTTATTTTATTCAGAATTATTTATATATTGAAAATAAAGAGGAAATAATATTTTATTCAAAGCATATCTATCATTAAACTTATATCTTAGTTGTAACTATAAAAAATACTTGATTTATATAATTTAAATAAGACTTTATCGTATATTTAATAGTCATTAGTTATTATAATTTATTATCAAAAAAAAAATGCAATGTCAACATTTATTATTTTATGGTTGAAAAAAAAATGAAACATCGTTGTATACATTTGTTCATACATTTAGTTCCTCGTATATCGCAAGTAATAATACCTTGTTGTAACAATCGATCTTGTTCCTCCTAATAGTAACGTTTAACTACTTACATATATAAATTTATGATTGTATGTAACAATTGTTATGTTTATATAGGTCACATTTTTCCGTGTACACGTTAAAAATCTTAACGAAAGTGTCAACATAAATAAATATAATAATATTAACTATAATGAGAAAAACATCTTTCAAAGTGAAACGTGAATACGATTGGGAATGTATGTCCACAACGCATAAAGACCGTATAATATACCTATATGGCATGTTTAAAGAAATATATATTTTATTATATTAAATGTGATTTTTATGACAAGTGTACATAAAAAAATTGTGAAATTAACAATAGTAAATCAATTTAATAAGAAAAGTAAAAGTATACATATATCTAACAATAAGCAAAATTACTGATTCTATAAAATTATCTACTTTATTAAACTACCATTGCGTAACTTCAAAATTATGGTCTGACATTTTTACTAGTTCTTATGATACATATACCAATAAGTGACTCATATATTCAATAAGTGAGATAAAGGTTTCGTTTCCATATAGTCGACTTTTTCGGATCTTATATATATAAATTACTGAATTGTAACAACATAATTCGATATCATAAAAATTAATTCTCATTAGTTCTTAAAATATTATGATCTATCAACAATAAAAAGGAACCTAAAAACATTTATTTTTAAATTAAAAATGTTAAATATTGAATAGTATGTATAATAATAACCAAAAATTGCTGTAGATTGATTATATGTTATTTGTTTAGTGACAAATATTGTGGTTTATATGAGATATTATAACAAAGAATAATTTGATCAAAATTATTAAATGGAATCATAAAAATGTGTTTTAAAACTAAACATCATACCGAAATTATTGACATAAAAATAACGATGGCCATTGATTATATATTGAGAACAGGAATGATAGGATATCATAAGATATAAGAAGATAAACTACTATTTTCACCACACAACTCGAATTTGAAATTATATACGCCTTTACGTATTATGTACCTGTTACTAAAAAAATAAATAAAAATATGGTTAGGCATACGCATTGTAACATTACAAGTGCACTGTCACTCAATAAACATAAATCGAATAACAACAGTCTTACTTTGTATTATTACCATTTTTACAGTTTTCACATGATACCGTATTTTAGCGGGAAAGTCTTGTTCACATATATACATGGACGTTCAATTTATGCCGTTATAACTATATTATAATATATATAGTTTTTGATCTATTCGAAATCGTATTATTTTTTTTTTTTTGTTTAAATCAATTTCATAAATAATATTTTGATATACAACAATGGGTTTATATAACCTCTAGGACAACATATAATACTAGATAGTAGACACCTACTTTAACACTGATTTATTTTCATAAATTATAAAAAATTAATAAGTTAAGTAACTCAACAGTCATAAAAGAATAGTATAATTTTTTTTACTTATTTTTTAAATATCTAGTAATTTAATAAAATATGATACATATTCACACTAATAATAATATAATAATTTATGAGAATAAAATAGTTAAAGATATGTTGATTTGGTAGAAAAAAATAATATCAAGTTCATAGAATGTTCATTAACTATGAAAACAGTATTTTGCTTTTTATAAAATACTGATCAGTATTAAATATTAGAACAAAAAAATAATAAAACAGTAAAATATACCAACATTTAAATATACTTTTTACTAGATGCATATATAAACTTAATCAAATAAGATGCGTATTTAAAGTGGCACGGACCAATATAAAATAGGCATATATATTACACACATTGTACCTTAGTAGTGAATATATGAATGAATTATAAAAGACTAATGTCTTGCACATTATCAAATTGATTACTTTATAAACCAATTGTATAAAATATTATACTTTTGTAAACTCTGTATCAATGAACTTTTTAAAACCTTCGTCTAATTTTACATTGTATAATTTAGATCAATTGCGTGTATATATGAAACAAACGTATAATTGTGAAATTATGTAGTTTTCTACCGACCTATTCAATTTCAATAGATTTCTGACGCGTCACTACTATCATGTCTAGTCTATTTGTTACACAAACCGTCTGGGCAGAGACAGACGATCCCGTCAGTTGTCAAGTGGCTAGTCGAAAATTAATTTGACAGTAAAAAGAAGCAAATTGTAACGTTTACTATAGTTTGTTCCAGTCTTAGTCTTCGTCTAGCGTCCACGATCCATAATAGGTACGCAAACCAAAGATTAAAAGATATTTATTTTACGGTACGACCTTAAAATTACGATAGTCAACCATTATTATTTTCCATTACACTTTGGTGATATGTGGTTGATGGTGTACATAAATAAGTACATTCAATTACAGAGCTACATCAATAAAATAAATTGGACAAATTAGAAAATAAAAAAATTATCAAATACAGGATAAATACTTTAAAAATAATTCAGTTGATCTTAAATTGACCAATTAGTAAATATTACTGCTTGAACTCGAATAGTTAATTTAAATTTTTATATATTATAATTGACACTTTATTCGAAAACTTAAACAAAAATTGTTTGATGTATTTCATTACAAATTATTCAGTTTTGATTACTTAGATAACGATAAAATAATTTGTTGCAGTAAATTCTATAATTTAAGATTTAACATATTAATAATATTACTTAATAGTAAATAACTACCTATTTCAAATACAACAAATACTATAATGATAATTACTTTCAAAAACTATTATACATATATTATTATTATATATTTGTACAGCAGATTCTCATTACGTGGAATCTCAAGAGGAACAGGAAAAAGTTTGCGATATCAGAAAATTCGTGGTATCAAGTTTTATTAAAGAATTTTTAAAAATGGAAAAAATTAGTAAATAATTTGAATGCTTAAAATACATAATTTGATACATATTACTTTTATAAAATAATAATATAACATACATATTAATGAACTACAATATTTAATTGATTCACTATTTTTTTAAAAATCTGTTTTGTATGTTTTTATCTCGGCACTGAGTTAACTATTTTAATAAACATTCATCGATGTCCAAATAAGGAGTCATCCTCATTTTTTTTATATTTTCACTATTCAACATCAAAATTTTATCTTTCTATTTAATAATTGACGATAATTTATTTGGCAAAATTTTAAATTCATTAGAGATTTAAATTTTTATGGTTCAATTAATTATAATAAACAAATTTGGTCCGAAATTTTCAGAACATTAAATTTATAATTATTCTCTATTTCACAATATTGAATACGAATGACTACAAATATTGTCCTTCAATCTCTATACTGAATGTAATACACAATTTTCTGTTCTTATGCAATAAAAATATTATTTATGTACCTAGCTCGAGATAACGAAAAATTCGACATAAAAAGATTTTACTGTATGGTATACCTATTAATTTATAATATATTAAGTTTGTTAATATTGTTTATTGGTTTAGTTTTTGATAGTCATAAACACTGATTTATAAAACTTACAAAATTTAATGTAATAATGGAATAGACTTCAAATTTTGCCAAAAAATAATCAATTATTTTTAAGTTAAAATGTAAAGTTTAGTCTATATAAATTTAAAAATGAGCATTATATATTACAATACTGCTTCCTATTCATGATAAATTATCATTAATCATTATTACATGTGAACAAGATTCGTAGGTAATACACTGAACCATGTCTTTCAGATCATATAAATAAGTATGAATGCAGATACTTTTGTCCAACATGAATACATACTACAAATCCATTCGTGCTCGAAGGCTATACACGGTGTATAGTATTTATTAAATCCAAAAGAAAAATTGTATTTTCTATACCGTTCTCACATCTATTTATAATTAACCCATTATTATCACTAATCCTACTATACAAATTCGACTTTAAAAAGTATCGTCACGTAAAGGGGATGACGAATATTACTATTTTTTATAATTATTTTAATATATTTGGGGCCTAACAACTCTTATTTATTTCCATACAAGTTGCATGTCAATAATATAAATATATGGATTTTTGACTCATCAAGTCCTAAAAATAATTTTTGATCATTTACAAGTATACTATTTAAAAATTTAAAATATTTATAGAAAATAATCTTGTTATTTGTATATAACTCTTAACTCAGTTAGCTTTAATTTTAAATAGCTTTTTTCATAATTCTATTAATAGAAATAAATAATAAAATATTTAAAGTAACGTTGGTTTTCAATTAAAATATATTATTTACAAAATCAAGTTTAATTCTTTATTAATTAATCAACAATATATAAAAATACTATTTGAGGAAGTACCACAGTCAAGATAAATAGAGAATAAGTGAACATATCAAATCAATTATTTTTTTTTCTATAAAACTAAATTTAACTCAATTTTTTTAATTATACACATATTATACTTAAATAAAATTACCTATTTGAAAATGTCTAATAAAAGATTTCTAACAAAAATATTGATTATATCCACCATTTAAATGAAAACATAAAACAGTATATAAAAACATATATTTGTTTTACTAATATTTTTTGGTTCAAAATATATTAATAAATTATAAAATTTATTTTATTTTATGGATGCAGTTTTCGTTCATAGATCTATTCTTGATTAAGACATTTTAATTTAATAATTACCATAATTGACCATTAAATGCGTAAAATGTACTTAAATTACTAATATAAACCGATAAGATATTAATTGTTAAATTATAATTTTTCGAACTTACTTTTATCACCATAATGAAACAGCTAATTTTAAAAAAATTAAAAATCATTTTATTTGACTTTTTTAACCGAGATTATATGTATATATAAAATAAAAACAAAACTTATTCTGATAAGAAACCATAAAAATCTGTTTAAAACATAAATATAATCTTGATACAATTTTTACTCGATCTTATAGTAACGTGTAACACTATAGAGGTTTTAAACATAGTTTGTAAACACTACGACCTATTCGGTCGCCCAACACACTGATCGGTCAGGAAAACTATGATCACAACCCGAGTAGCCCGTGCGACATTCTACTATCCCCACCGAATTTCCATGATAGCGTTTTATATTCTTCAGCACAGCAATAAGTATCTTCAAAATAACATGTACTATACCGTATATAATATTTATTTATACATAAATATAAACCGTATAATACGTTACTAATATTTAATTTATTCGAAAAATAAATTTGCCCTGTTACTCCATCTGCATGACATTATCGACATAATAAAATGTGGATATAATAATTTATTATTGGTGTGGGCAGTGACACCCTGTAAGATTAATATACAGATCTACCTGAAAAAATATTTAACTTACAGTCACAAACAAATTAAATTGATAGGTACTTCTAATTTATAAATAACCTAACCTGAATATATTATGTATATAATAAGTATTTATTGCACATTACTGCACTCATAGACAATTTTCCGGTTTAAATAAAATACATTTGAGTATTAGATAAAAATATCTTATAAAAACCTAGTTTGATAATACTTGTATTAGAACTGATTAATTATTCTATGCTAATAGGAAAATAATTAATCAAGTGATTTATGAAAGATGTCGATTACAATATAATAAGTAAAAGCTTAAAAATATAAAAATTATTAAATAATATATTTGTTTAAAGATCAAATCAATCGATAATAGAAATAAGGTAGCTTAAAACGGTTTTAAATTGTATTAAGAATATATATATATTATATTAAAATTATATAAATTAAATGTGCATGATATTTTTGTGATTATGTAATCATTATATCCGGTATAAGGGGAATATATTCAGTATTGTTTAAAACTACTATAAAGCACTACTTATTACATGAAAATCATGTAGAACATAAGTGTAACAATTTTTAAGAACTCTTAAAAAAATGTGAGAAATTACGGTACTTTAATATGATTAGTAGTATTTCAGCTTATCTTTTAAAATTTAATTTGTATATATTATATATATTCCTATGTATAACACACTTATATACTGTAATTAGGATTACTCACGAATAGCTAGGACTAGACTAAACCAAAATACATAGTAAAAAAATGAGAATTACAATATAATGCAAGTTCGTATATTTTAAACCTAAGTATAATTTATAATCATTAATATATTTCCTTATTTTAATATACTCAAAATCCATTTTTATAAAATTTCATTAAATAAATTCTCATTCAAGATTGATTTAGATAAACATTGGATGTCCAAATAAGTTAGATTTTTAAATTTGTTCCGATAAACTAATGTATAATATATTTTATATTATTGCAATGGTAACATAACAAATATAATAATAATAGTTTTAATCAATAGTTTTTAAATCATAAATAACTTTATAAGAAAATTTAGTTATTGATTACTTAAATATTGTATGGATATATGATAAAATGTTTACAAATATACTATATTCTTTTTTAAATACATTTTTAACCTAAAGTGACAAACGGTAAAAATATATTTTGTGATTATAATTTGTTGAATTTCATTCAGGTTTTAATAAACACTTTTTTCTATCATACAGCAATTGTATGGTTACATTGTATTTCATACATATGAAAAAAATGAATTCCCATATCGAGTTTTTTCAATCTGATGATTTTCCATTTTAAACCAATGAACTTCAAACCACGAATAATAACGTACAAAATTGAGAGTTGAAAAAACGCATTTACTTCAAAAACTATAAAGCGTGAAAATTGCATGTAAAACCAACAGTTTATTTATACCTAATCCATTTATTATAATATTTTGAAATTCGCTTTTTTAATAAATAAAATAATTATACTAAATATTTTTATTACTATCCAAAAACAGTTAATAACAATAACTGTTGACGTATATATTTATTAAAAATGAAAATGTCATCTTATGATGACAATATATGCAAATAAGGCAATGAATATGCTATTATTTATTCTGAATTCATACTCGTTACAAAAGAATAAATATCTATTAAATTCCGTTTTGGAATATCATAAAAATAAAGGTTTTTATATTATTATATGATTCGATATTTTATTAATTCTAATTTAAATTTTTTATAATACAACATTTTATAACAATACATGCTCAGAAAAATAAATCCAAAAAGGATTATTCTAATCATTAACAAAAATTCATCCATATTTTTACTTACCACAAAAAACAGATACCTCGACGTATTGCAATTATTAAAGCCGAATATAAATAACGTACTTACTTTGCATATATAACATAATATTATAAAAACATTATGTAGTAATTTCACAAGTGCTTTTTCAACAAATCCTTCCGGTTTGTTGATGAGTTAAAAAAAAAAAAAAAACAGAGGTACCCTGTATTTTTGTAAACTTGTAGACTGTAGGGGCAATGAAATAATCGACCACAGTCATTTACACATGCAAAATGATAAGTTGTTTCTAATAAGTTCTATTTCTTGTTAATCTTATAAAAAATATTAATAAGAGATGAATTCTTACAAAAATCGCTTCAATACTATTGTAAATATTCATGTCTAAATAATAACTTGTAACCATAATATACCATCGGCAAATATACTTCCGTTGTACATCGTATGGTTTTACATATAGATTTTTAGTATATTTTCTTTTCACTGGTTTTATTTATTTAGAAAGAAAAGTTTTAAATCTGTAAAATAATTACGGTCATAATCATTGATTTACGCTTTCAAAAGCAATGTACATCTTGAAAATGTTTGGCTAAAGTACTATAAAAATATAAGCGTTAAGCTATAGCTATAGTCTTAGTTGGTAGCTGCTAATATAGAGCTGTATGATTACGTGAAGACAACTAAATCTATGATATTTCAATGTTACAAAAAAGTTCGGTAAAAAGTAAAAATTAGGTTTATGTTTTCACCTTTTACCTACTTTGATACCTTGTTACGTTTAACTTGATGAGAGTTGATAAACTGATTACAAACTATTAATGATCATTTTTAGATATTTTCTTGTAGCTCAAATATATCATAATTATAATAATATATTATTGCAAAGAAAATGTTACATCAGTTACGTGAGTTACAATTAAATATTTTCATACTAGGTGGTTTATAGAGCTGACCTTATAAATCAAATATCATTTTAACATGGTTATTTTATGATCCTAATCAATGCACTTGAAGGTTTTGAATAAAATACTATAAAACACAGAAGGTAAATTAAGTACCCTGTATTTTACACTAATTGTCTAGTTTACCAAAAGCAGTTAGTATTTAGTACTCATATTGTGGCATATTTTTATAAGGATAATTGTAGCTCGGTTTGAATGGTCCCCAACCATAATGATCGGATAGCGGATCATACACGATGTTATGAATGTTTACCACCGCCGTCGCAGTCTTTGGTAACGTAATATTATTGTTGTTGAAAACTTCTTGTGACTCAAAAGCTAAAGAATTTTTCAAACATAAACACTGCACCAAACTCACTGGACAACACCATAAATAAACTAAAATTTCTGTAATACAAAATTAAAATTGAAATAGTTTGAGTGGATCTTCATACTAACTGTATATTAATAATACAGGAAAAACTGTTAAGAGTATTTTAATAAATAATAATATTTTAACACAACTTTTAGTTATGCTATTAGATTTTTTTAGAACAGAAAGATATAAAAATATGCAAATTTCAATATTGAGTTATACATCAACAACTAAATACGTAAATAATAGGTACCTCAATTAGGTACCTCAGACAGGTACATAAATTTACCACTGGATAAATATATTAAAATACACGATTTTAAGGTAAATTAATATATATTATTTATATGAGCACGTTTAAACCCACTATTTATTGTGGTGAGAACAGGTAATAAAAATTATATTTATTTGAAATTATAAATAAATTATAATTTTGGATATTTATGTTTAATTGCAACTATAGTATATAACTATAATATATACACTCTGTATACATACTTGTAGGTGTGTGTAATTACTTCATCAAAACCCAACATCCTAACCTAAAAAAATGTACTCTATATATTTATACTCACAGCTAACAGTACCTCCACGATAAATATAAAAATAGCTTACAATGATTCTCTGAACAAAAATATTTTAATACATATAAATAAAACAAATAATAAATTTTATGAATTAAAATATTAATGTATGTTACTAGTTTAAATTTATTTTAATTCAACGTGTATAAAATACAGATTAATCAGCTTTTTATACTTTATATTGAACTACAAAATTATAAATAATTTTTACTCATTTTATAATGTATTTTATACGTATTTTGGTAAAATAAATTGTGTTATTATTTGGAAAATATAATAGCATAATGAATTCGATTAAATCTAAAAAAAAAAAAAAAAAATTAAGTAAAAGTAGATACTTACGTAAAAGAACCACACCAATGACAGATATTAAAATGAGGATTAAAAAATCCAGTACATTAATTTTTAATAGAATTATGGATGTTAAGACTACGTATAATATAACAAATAACCTTATAAGTTCGAGTATTATGTACGGTAGCATAAAAATAATTGAACTCTGAAAACATTTATAATACTTAGAGTTTTATGATTTGTTAATTTAATAATAACCAGCGTTTTTACCTTTAGAGCTCCATATATTAATGCAATACAACTAATAGTGTAAAACACAAAATATATCATAATGTTTGTAATTAAAAACATTGGATCTGTAAAAACAGACAAATAATTTTTAAAATATATGAAATTAAAGTTATTAAATGTACTTGTGCATGCATTTATAGACACTTATTATTATTCGAATTTTGAGTTGGTATATCATTGTTTTTGATACTTTTTAGGAAAAATCCTGAAGCTGAAACTACTTCTAATGAAAGCATACTAGTCAAAACCTGGAATAAAATTGCAATACTAATCCGAGACTACACTAGAATATTACATTAAAAAAACCATGGAAGTCGGGGACCAATTTGAAAGTAGCTATTACACTATTTACATTATTTTCTATAATCACATTTGGTTGAAAAAAATGATAAAAAGATAATTTAAGTAATTTACCTATTTTTTTAATCAGTTTTTAATGCAGATTTTGACTATAGTTAGATGTATAACAGAATATATAAGCTTTTTATGATTATATAATAAATTAATAACCAATTAATGTTTAAACATGATAATAAGTGGAATAATGAAGAAACCATTTATCATTGTACCCGTATTGTCACACGTATATAATTTTGACTTCCTACCACTATCATTTTTATTAAATATTTCGAAGTGTCTTACTTTAAAAAAATCATCCTAATAGCGAAGTATAATATAAATATTTTTTCAATGTATTAATATATTTAAATATTATATATACCTAATTTGCTTTTGGTAATACTATTAATTTAAAAAAATTAATTTTACCTTTTTCGATTACTCTCCAAATTGGTGTCGTGTAAAACATGTTATTTGAGCAAAGCAATTTATTTATTTCATGTGATATGGTATCTGTCATATTCATACTGATAAGACAAACCAATCCAATTAAAATCGACTGTGCCTAGAAAAATACATTTTACAAATCATGAGCCGAGAATAAAGTAATGAGGTGAATTAATTGATAAAAAGGGAAATTGCGTGGGACAATAAATTACAAATTCGTAATAGGCTTTAATTTCAAGTTACTTAATAATAATTAATGTTCTGATCGAATATTAAGGGAAGTAATCCTTCACCCCACTTTAATATAATTTATAATAATTAATAATGATAGTATATATTAGATAATAATACTGACAAATTTAGTGATCATTTCCAAAAATAAAATAAAATAAAAATTCGTAAATGGTAATTATTTTTTAATCTTAAAATCTTAAAAAATCCTAAACAATTATAATTCATAGAAAAAAATCTAAAAGAAAACTTGTGAATTAGGATTTTATGCATATATTATATTGTTTTCGTTACTTCATAATGTTTTCAGAATTTCTCATTACTAGTTTCACCATAAATAAACAATCTTAAAATAAAAAAAGATATCTTGTAAAGCAAAGTAGTTATGGCGTTATAGTAATAGATTGTCGATGTAAAAACATTTTAGAAGATATTTTAAAACATGTATGTATGTTACTGATTCTTAAATTAAATTATTTTTATTAAATATTATTTTATAGTGTGCTTACATTATTATACACTAAAATCAATTATACACTACAAGGTATTCTTATATGAACAGTAAAATAAAATATATAATAACTATAAATATGCTTACTAATGATATTAATCCAACGATAATGCTTCCAAGACGCAAGGGTATCCATGTACAACATGTATACATAACCACCATTTAAATAATAATATAAATATTACCATAAATATATAAATAATATATTTAAAGCATTCCACTAAGGCAAATATTTTAGATTACCATACAAATTATATTTCTGAGTAATTCTAGTTGGAATATTATTAAATATACATAATATTACTTAGGTAAAATACTATAGAATATTGTGTATAGTGTTTTGTAAATTCAAAATGAACATATTGATTTCTTCATTACATATGACATGTTATGATAATCAACTGATCTTGACAATGATAAAATAGAATAAATTATACACCTTTCGGCCTTCGCCCTTTGGTAGCTTAGCGTGCCACAAATCACAATTTAATAAGTATTACATTTTTCCAATGTACAACGATAGGGAACGGATTTATATGTAATAAAAATACAGAAATATGTACATATATATGTAAGTATAATTTATAAAATATGTGCTAAAAACATCCAAATATGTGGGGGAAAAAAATTTAAAAAAAAAGTGATTATTATTATTAAATTATCAAAAAGATTTGTTGCATTGAATTATTACAATATCTTATAAATTATCAAATGTTAAATGTCGCCTATTAGGTAACAAAATATTTTTAAAACGGCTAAATTATCGTTTCACATCAACTGATGTATTAAAAGCATATTTCAAGTGCATACTATCAGAAGGTAATAATTCCAAATTTTTAAAAGGTTTTCTGCCATTCATTATGTCATTGATTGTTTTAAAATCAATATTGCCTGGAATTTTTTTCTGTAACAGCATGAATTTTCTTTTTTACAACATCTATTGGTCCGCTTACGAGTTTTAATCGCTGATTCAACAATTTGCATACTATCATTTGGGGACATATTTTTTATTAATAATTTTGTTAAATTATTTTTAATTAAAATTAAATTATTTTCAATGATTCATTTTGCATAATATTTTGAGCTTTTCCAATAGCGATAAAAGTTTCTGGATCTAATTTTGAAATAATTTCTTGTATTTTCGTACGAATAAGACGTATGAATGATGAAATGATAAAAATATGTTTAAAAATATTTAAAAATTAGTGAAATATGTAAAAATATATAATTATACCAAAATATGTAAAAATATGTAAAATAAAAGTATCATAATTTTAATAGGAATGATTTAAATCATAAACATTTTTTATCGAATCTTAAATATCTCGTTTTAATAAAAATATGCATTTACATATAAATCCGTTCCCTATACAATGATATATTACACATTTGTTCAATGTATACATACCTAACATTTATACTGGGTCCAGTACAAAAATAAATTGTTCTGAAAAAAAAACAATATTTTTTTAGTTAATACATGACTGATCAAGTATATATAAAAGCAAAAAAATGTAGTTTTTGAAGGAGGTTCCCGGGTTTCAACCGCCACCCTCCCCCCAAAAAAAAAAAAAAAAAGATAAAAAAAGATTCAAACGACATAAATTACTTGCTACGGAGAAACAGAAAAAGAGAAATTTTAATTAATTCATATGGTTGTAAATAAATCTTCAATTGTATTTATAATAATATTGTAATTATATGATTATTAATTCATTTCATTAATGTAATTTTTATAATATTAAAAAATCACTTATTTTTTAGAACAATTTTAAACCCCTCACAAAAAATTTTAAAATACGACATTGTATATATATACCACAAAAAAGTACTTCGAAGAAGTAAAAAAGGCTTTATGTGCGTAAGTTGAAGCGATTGGGAGAAAAGATAGAATTTTGATGTTAATAAATAAGTGAAATCAATCTCAAAATTCTATGCCAAAAAGGCCCAAAGTTGAAAAAGTAGAATTTGGAGCTTAATAAAGAAAATAAATCAATACCCAAATTCTATGCCGAAAAGGTTCATTGTTGAAATAGTTCCTGGATTTTGAGGTTAATAAAGAAGTGATAATAATACCAAAATTCTGTGTCTCAACTTGAAAAAATATCAATTCACAAAAATTTCAAGTTATTCAACTGTAAAAATTTAAAAAAAAAAATTAGCACAGAACAGCGTATAATAAATCGGTGTTAACGAGTTAATCAGTCCGACTACAATTTTTGTTGACAATTTATAACTCGCACCATACTGTGCTGATTTTTTAAATAATCTCTGTGTAAAACGACCAATTCTTCTCAATGTATTATTTCCTTTATTTTTTCATATTCGAGATTTTATTGACTTTGTATATACCTGACGATGAAGTTTTGGTTGGAAATTGGTTATACAAAACAAATATAATAATTCTCCGGGGACTAAGCATTTATTTATTTCTATACATAACATATTTGTTTATTTATCTATAAATTCAGTGGCGTAGCTAGGTAAGAAAGACTTCCAGTTTAATAATAATAATTAGGCCTCTTCTAATATTATCTTAATATCAAAATTAAAAATAAACACGTTATATTGTTCTTTTAAATATGAATACTTACAATGAAAGGATAAACGAAAATATTTAACGGATTTTTAATATTTGAACAAAATAAAAAATAAATCCAGTTCAATAATATAAAAATCATATTGCATATTGCGTGAATTATTATTCTACTTAAACACTCGATCGTAATTAGAATTGATTTTGAATAAATAATTGCCACATACTATTTAATTTTCATATTAAATATTTACTGTTACTATTTTCCGTCTTGTTCTTTATAAAAAAGAATGTCTTTTCCCTGATGGTCATTAATAATTAAATTATCAAATTATCAAACTACCACGTATAATTAAATTTAACAACAATTTAAATTATTTGAAACGAGTACAGTCCCAGCATTTTACAAGGATTCCAAGGCCTTCTGTGCTTCAGAACTCCATGGCCAAAGACAGAGTTAACCCCCCCCCCCCAAATCAGGAAAAATATATATTAAGAATCAAGAATTATATAAATATATATATCATATATGAATTAAGTAAAAGATTTTTTTTTTTTAAAGTATGAGGGAAAGTATATGATTTGTATTTTTATTCATACAAGAAATTAGTAGTCTTAGATTTAAATTAATGTATTATATTACTTACTATTATCTTAATTTATTATCAATCACTGACTGCAATGTTAAAAAAATATCCCAAGGAAAAACGTTTTTCAACCCCCCCCCCCCCCAAAAAAAAAACTTTTATATACTTTTATATAGGTACTGTATATACTTATTTACTAAATTAAGTTTATTTATATAATTAAATTTTTAAGCATTTTTCTTGAACAAAATGCAGTTCAAGCATTACCATTTTTTAACCCAAGTACAATTCGACTTTACCCATGTGATAATATTAATTAAGAATTTATAATTTAATTACATTTCATAACCTTTAAAAAAAATTAAATAAAACAAGCTTTAAATAGCTTTTTTTTAATTAACTTTTATAAAATAACTATCCAACCATCTTGTTACCCAAAGCTCCACTATATTATTTCTACACGTGTACTATATACATATGTTAAGACTTATGCAATCATGCTAGATTTAATATATACACAATAATTACACAAATGAATAATTGCAATTTTTAATCTACCGTTTAAATTGTTCAATGGACCTTTACTACGTAAAGGTAGTAAAGTATTTGATCAAAATAAGAAATTTATATACATTATATAAATATAAACAACGCGATTACGACCGATAATTGGACGTAAAACGTCAAAATATTACCAGATAAAGCGAAAAATCCCGAAAAATTATTATTGTATTATTGTCATTCGTGTCAATCTAGTCTCGACGTCTACGAAGATACTGAGGAAAAATCGAATATTTGATAATCGAATTAATAAATAATTAATTAATAATCATTTTGGTGCAAATTACAAATTCTATTTTCGACTACCTGAGGGTGGTGCAAATTACATACCCTTAGTTTGGTGCAAATTACATATCTTTAATTTGGTGCAAATTACAAATTCCCATTTTTTTAACTATATCACAAATTGTTAATTGCATTATAAAATTAATAGATATATAAAATGTATGTCTATAAAATTACTAATTTTAGTATGATAAAAATGTGTATTGGCTTAAAATTGTTTGGGCCCCTCTAACTTGAGTACTCGAGAGGGCCCCGGGGCTACCGCCCAGATAGACCCTCCCTTAATCCGGCTTTGCGTATATAGCTGTGACTGTTGAATTTTTACAATTAGTCTTGTTTTTTCTTCGTCTGCGTTGACTTAGTACATCATTTCTGATATTTACAATTAAATAACAATTATGAGTTCTATTAAGATAGTACTATTAACTGGAGGTCATAGTGACATATATTAATAAAATAATTAATTGCTAAATACTTAATAATTTTAAATGTATGCATATTTTCAAGAAGCAATTATACAACACTTGGAGGTACTTATAGGTACACTATATATAGTAGATAAAAATTAAATAACGTAATATACCTTTAATTTAAATTTTTTAATTTTTGTTTATAATAATATAATATAAAAACTTTTTTTATACTTTTTTAATGTAAGAAATATTAATTAAAAAAAAAAACCGTCAATCAATTCTTTTTTAGTCTATAAATTATTATAAATTAATAAATTATATCGATATCGTTATCGTTTGTTTTTCAATATCACTATATGATATCGACATTAATGAACCGATATCAACAACGGAAAAAATATCGTTGTGCATCAATATTAATTATAATTTAAAGAATTTCAGACGTATCTCAAAACGTCGTATACACCAATACTCCAATTCAGGACTCAAGAATACCCGAATTTATTTTTCCATTTAATTTTGCCATTTCGGTTGATTCAAATATAAAATTCAATGTGATAACTCAAATGATTTGTTTTGCTGGCTTATACTTTAGTGGTGCCATTTGAATTTTTTAATATGGGTGTTATTATTTAAACAGGCCAATTTTTTTCTGATGTCCCAACACATAGGTCCGTAAGAAGAAAATGTGATTCAAGTGATACTGATTAATTTAATGTAGTTTATATTTTGAATTTTTTTGCATTTTATGATACATTTTATTTCAAATGTATTTTTAGGGCATATTTCAAGTTATTAGCGTATTTTTCAAAATGTATCTATAAATTCTTAAATGTTAGAGTATTTGATTACCTATGCGTTTCGGCATTTATTCGCTTAAAACTAGCACTTTTAATATGTAATCTACTAAACCGATAAACTAATAAATACCTACGAGCATATTGACCCATGTACTTATTTTATCAAAAATAGAACAAAATTAATATAGTCCAAAGAAACTTTTCTATTTATAAGAGCCCAATGACGATTATAACAGCAAATTATGAAATAAATATTAATATTTAACAAATAAGTACCTATTTTATTAATATTATGTTAAATAAATATAATTAAATATGTTAGGTAATTTTTTTTTTATAAAATACTTTAACTATAATAAATAAATAAAAGATACGCATTTTTTCATTTCTTTTAGATCATTAAAATCCCAGCTATGACCATTAAATCATTTAATAGTTAATTTTAGGATCTAAAATTACATTTTTACCCTTTTGAGTGATGAAAAACGTTTCAATAGTCACGTTACTAACAAGAAGAGTTATCTTTGACGTAGGTATTTTAATTGTTTCTGAAAATGTCTGAAAAGTATTAAAAAGTCTTCGCTACGGAAAAATATAAATCCTTTGGTGTGTCTTTGAGAGAAGCAGAGTGAGCAGCTGCTTTTCCAGCGACTTATTGGAGGGTTTTACTATCGCAGTTGTTTCTGTAAATATATTTAACAATTGCAATTGTTTTTAATTACCTAATGATAATTAATATTTAATAAAAAACGACGTTTATAAAAATACTGTATATCAGGGATGGGCAACTCGAAGTTACTAGAGGGCCAATTTTTAGAAAATTTAAATATAGCGGGCCAGAGCATAGAAAAAAAAAAAAGGTCATTCAAAATATGAATTTTAATTAGTATTTATATATATGGAAATAATAAATTCAACACACACGATAGCATAATCCGAATGGTACGAAGAAACTAATATAGTTAAATAATTTAGTAACAGCTATGGTTGAAAGCCATACTTATACAAACATATGACATTTAGATATTTAATACTAGATAACAATTATTATATTGATAAGTTAGAACATAAATGATAAACTTTAAAATTGTAAGATGTAATTTTAAAACATATTAAGGGCCAGATAAAAAAGTTTACGGGCCAGATGCGGCCCGCGGGCCGCCAGTTGCCCACCCCTGCTGTATATCATGGCCACTCACAGATGTAAACTGGGGAGGTCAAAGGGGGGAGGAAATTGCTCCTTAGAATAAATTAGGAGGGGTAGTGTCCCCTCTGATATTTAATATAGGTACCTTGTTTTAAAATAAATACAAAACAGCTAGTTATAGCTATTAATAAAACATTTTTTTTTTTAAATCGTAATTTTCCCTTATCTAACATAATGTTAGAAAATGAATAATTTTATATATGTAGGTAGTTAAGCGGCGTCTAGCCTCGGACAACCTTTTCGTTAGATATGTAATTATATTTTTACCCCCCTAATAAATTTCCAAGTTACACCTATGTGGTCACCTATCATACTAGTCAGTTATTCAAATTTTAGATGTTACAATATTTACATAAAAAGTTACAGGTGTTTACATTGTATACCATGAGAAAAGAGTCACAACTATTAAGTAGGTATATAGATATTGTATGTAAAAAATAAAATTTTACCATTTGCCTACCCAGCCATGGAGGTCTGGATACGCTTACGATATATTTAAGTTTTTTCAACCAAATACATGGTATCAAGTAAGAAAATATAAGTACATTGTAATTTACATAACAAGCAATTAATACACTTGAAATTTTTTTTCATAAGACTCCTCAATATCATTATAAATTGAAAAGTGGAAGTTTTCTTGAGTAATCCATATGCTTATCAGTTTGGGCTCCTTACAAAGTTAATATACGTATCAATTAGAATACTTAAATTTATTATACCATTCATACCTAGCAATAAAAACACTATCCGGAAAGTTGGAAATATCATTGACTATGCATATCAATAAAAAATACATACAAATATTAAATACTTGTAATATACATTACCTTACATAATATTATACATTTATATTTTATACGCATTATATTAATCATAACAAATAATACATTTTAATTATTACATATAGGCCTATATATAAAGTTTAAGTCAGGCAAATAAGATAGAAAAAAATTGGGGTGCCAAGGTACACGTTGCACCCCTGTCTATACTACGTTAAATTATTGTAAAATTGAACATTTATAATTAACTAACCAACACAACAGTAGATGGAAAAAAAATTATCGTCCGATGATAACAACATAATAATCTATAAGTATGATTCTCAAGTCAATAAAATATATTAGCATGTGTTCAGCAACAAAAACCCGGTGTCTTGTTTTGTTAAGTATCACAAAGCCACAAATGTACTACCTCGCTTTAAAGACTATATATAATTAAAACCCTACTGCCTATTGAAAACTAATAGACAAAAAATAATATTCATTGCTTCAAAATTGTATAGAAAAATATATTATTTATTGGTACCTATGTTTTATTTACTATATTTATTATGAACCCCACTTCTGAAACTTACAAGTACCTATGAACTACGTAATATAACAATACTGTTTGCAAGTTTACCCACTAATTACTTTGGCAATTTAAACATAATAGGTTTATTATTAATAAATATAATTTATATTGATATATTCTCAATCTATTCAGCTATTATAATGAACTTAAAACACTTTATAATTGACTTATCAGAGATAAGACAGTAATTTTTTAATATTTAACTATATTTAAGCATTCCATTGAAGTATGCATAAGTATGTATAAATTTATCTGTATAAATATGCACAGTATTATTTAATTTTCATTATTTTAATATTAGCATATAACCTCAAATATGATTGCAGCAGGATTTGTTTTTTAGTCTAAACTAACAGTTTCAAGGACCATTTAAATTTTAACAAATTGAGCACAACTACTGTCCACCAGTAAATCTTAATATAATTATCATAACTGGAATAAATAATCTAATTGAAAAAGTAGGAAATGAATAGTTACTAATTAACTAAATAAAAATAATTATAATAATAATTAAAAATTAAATCCAAATTATGGTCTTTTAATAAATACAACTTCAATTAAAACCTATACAAAAATAACCGATAACATAATGCATTGATAAAATATACACCCAACTACAATAATTCTTTGAACCAAAGTAATTATTTTTACATTTGTGAAATGTAACACATATTACCTTCATTAATTATAAATTTTTGTCTACCATTTTCAATATATTATATAAATAATTTTATATTTAAATTGATATGATAATATTAAAGCTTTCTATGTATTTGACTGAAAGGAAAAATAAATAAATTGTCATAGTTGTTAATACTTATACATTTTACTAATCAAAATAACAGCGAAATCTCATTTAAACAAGGTTGTATCTATATTTAATGTCCAAACTGAAAGTAATTAATCAATAACAATTAAAAACTAGTGTATCTTTGATAAATATTAATTTACAATGGTTCAGGTGTTTTAAAAATAGTACTAATTATTTTTTCATCTTTGTTAACTGTGATAATTTCTCCATTTTCTTTTGGTTTGCTAAAAAATTTAAATTATTAAAATGATTTAATATCTATATTCTTTTATAAAAATATTACATACCTGTTTCCTGACCATAAACTGTGTTTATTAACAAACAGTAGTAACATTAATGCTGGTAAATGTATAAGAGAAAATCTAAATAAACTGCGAGAGGTTTTACTATCAGACTCTTGATGAAATTTCCAAGCTAAAAAAATGTTATTAACAAATATTTTTAAATATGAATAAATTAGTAAAACGTATACATACCTAAGTACACAAAATATGCATTAAGTGGAGCAACAGCTATTGAAAAATAAATGTTTGTCAATTCACATAATGGAGCAGCACAACACAAACCAAATATACCAATAGTATAGCGTAAAGCTGTTCTTCTGCATAAACCTAAGTACAAAAATGTAAAATAAATAATAACCATTAGTAATAAACAAAAATTTTTACCTGGATTAGTAACAGACATCATTCTGTAACCAGCTCTTGAATAATCCGGTCGAAGATTCCATGAAAGTGCATTAAAATGTGGAAATTGCCATGCATAAAGAAGACCAGCAAGCAATAAACCACCAGAATCAATTACTCCACCAGTACAACCTGCCCATCCCATTAATGGAGGAATTGCACCAACTAAATATATATAAATATAATAATAAATAACACAATAATAATTCATAATTCATAAAATAAATAAAACCATCACAACTAAAAAAACAATATTATTTATATTTTATTACCTACTGAACCAACCCATGTGTTTAAGATACTAATACGTTTCATTGGTGTATATATGGATGTATACAAAATTAGATTTGCAGCACCCAGGGCAGCAGTTACAGGATTAACGCCATAATATAAAGTCATTAATCCTAATGATCCACTAACTGCCGCAAATGAAAGAGCATGTAATGGTCTAAAATTAACATTAAATTATATTTAATAATAAAAAATTAATTTTTTTATCATATTAGTTAATATTTTAAAAAATATAAATATTTCATCAATTTATTCTAAAAAAATAATTTATATAAATACAGTGAATAAATAAATTATTAAAAAGTTAAGTACTGCAAATACAGGTTATACCATAAATTACACAATTTAAAGAATTTATAATAAAAGCAAATTGTTCAGAACTAAACATATTTACAATAAAATAAAAATCATATTATTGTAAACCATGAAATAAATAATAATGCTCAAATAGCTTAATCCAGTACAACACATTTGAGAAAAAAAAATAGAATTTAAACAATTACTAAAATTATTAGAATAAGTGTTTAAGAGTGTGAATTACAAATATTCATATATAATCATTAATAACTAATAAGTATCCAAATTATTGAACATCAAAACCGAAAAAAAATTATTTTAAGTTTAATATTGGCAGACAAGCAGTTATACACCAAATTAGTTAATTATTAAAAAAAAAAAACTAAAATAACAACCAATACCAAATAAAAAATCAAAGTTCCTTAAGCATATTTAATATTTAATATTATTATAATCTAAATACTAAAAATTAGTATTGGTCATTTACCTAATCAAACTATTTACTCATAACTAAATTCTAAGTCCACAAGACTAAAAGACATTTTAACAATAATTATAAATTATAACATACATATTACATAACAAAATATAATAAATGGTGCAATATAAATTAATAACAAAATATATATTGCATGTTATTAATAAAACAACAATGGTTAATTTAATATAATTGTATTATTTATTACTCATAACTTACGATAATATGCCTCGGACAAGCAATCGATTTTTAGTTCTAGACATTTGGGCATCAAATGGAACTTCATGATATTGATTAATAGAATTGGCTGCTCCAGATACTAAACCAGTACCAACACTACATAGAATAAATGATGTTAAATCAAATGGGGCTGGTGCCATCGCGTAACCAGCCATTGTTGTTACAACCACCAAAGCTACAAAAAAAAATATAAAATTTAATTCATAATATTTTAAAAATTTAAAATATTTTTACTTGTTAAACGACTTTTTGAAAGCTTTAAATAATGCTGGTGTAAATCTTTCAAATGTATTCTTGATTCCGTCCATTCTTTTTCTATGCGTGTTTTTTCATTAACATCACTTTTAGACTCAACTGCTGATGGTTTGATATTTGGTAATATGGGTAAGGACTTATCAACAGCTATGGTTGTAGCCACTAGTGGCTTTGGTTTTAATGATGACTGTGTGATCTATTGTAAATTAAAATAATAAATTATTTTTTAGTTGGTTATATTTTGTTAAAAAGGTGATAAACAAAAATAAATTTGTATGGTTTACTATTTAAAATTTTAAAATCTAAATCTAATGAAAATACTTAACATGAAAAAAGTATTTTAACAATTAAATTCATGAAACAAAATGTATTAATTAATATTATTTTTCCTTCGACCAAGCATTAGATAAATTGATTGATATTCAAAATAAGCCACAATTAGCTATATTTATAAAATACAATTTTCATATAAATGAAATATATGTATTTCAAAATAAGTTATAAGATATTGAACTTAAGAAATATAATTAAGGAAAAAATATCTTTACAAATGTATATTTATACATATTATTAAACACTTTTGTTTATAGAAAAGAGGAAGTCATCAGTAACAACATGTCACCATAAGAAAACATTTTTTAAATATAACATACATATAATTCCTAAAGGAATATAAAAAACCTATATAAAATACTATAGTTCAAACATTTTTTTTTATTAAGACAATTAACAATCTGTACACAATAATTACAATAAGCAAATTAGATAAAATAAAAATAACAAAGTAACATGAATATCTAGTTGAGGAAGAAACCCAATGGTAATACCTCTTTTACTAATTTAATAGGTCTCTATACCATTTACGTTTTAGTCTGTGTGGTGGGTTTTTTAGGAGGGTAAGGGAGGACATGTTTGATATTAATGTATTGCTATGCATGTTTAAATTTTGGTGGAAACGTTTATACATTGTTTTGGCTAGTTCAATAGTAGTTAATATTTTTAAGTCGTTGTGCAAGGTAGAGTTTGAAACGAAACCAAGGGGCTTTGGTTAGGAACCTTAGTGTAATTGATTGAAAAGCCTGAATTAGCCTGATGTTCAAGGGCTTTACTGGACCCTAGATTGCTATTCCATAAGACTGGTCTTATGGTTGACTTATATATAATAAGTTCGTTTTGGAGTGTTATTTTGGAGTTTAGGAGTGGTTGGAGGAGGTGAAGTCTGTTATTCGATGATTTTCTTTTTTCTTTTAGGTGGGGGCCCCAGGTTAGTCTTTTATCAAGTGTTATGCCTAAATACTTGATTTTGATTTGGACAGGGATGGGGGCGTTGTTCGTAATTAATTGAGGACACTCACAGGGAGATTGTTATAATGTGAAAGTAACTTGCACAGATTTTTCTGTATTAATTTTTATTTTCCATTTTTTGACCCATTTTTCAATTTTATTAGCATGATCCTGAAGTTCAACTGGAGGAAAGGATAACTGTGTCATCAGCATATGTTGCTAGAAGGGTGTTACTAGATTGAGGGTTCAAAAATTAAATTGCAATCACTTTTTTTTGGTTGTAGTTCAGAGCTTTCAACATCTGTAGTTATTATATCTCAATCATTATTTTTAAGACTCTATTATTAGTTAAATATTGAAGCATGATAGGTCAAATTCATAGGCACAAATCGGGGGGGCTTGAGGGGACTAAGCCTCCCCAGAAATGCAAAGTACAGGTCTTAGCCTCTCTAGTCCTAAAAATACAATAATTAATATAATTGTAAAAGGCATTTTTAATAACTGAATCAAAACAAAATATTCTGTGATAAAAATTAAATCAAATTCATAAGATTTTACAAACTTTGTCATGACTTGGAACGATCGTAATTAATGTAACATAAACAATATGTAATAATACTTACATTGATTGTTTAATTTAATTAATTAATAATTTCTGTTTAGAATACCAACTCCAAAAATATTTAAGATAAGTCACCTAATTGTTTTTTTGGTTAAATTGTTGAATATTTCAAACTGTCAAACTTTGAAAATTGTCTTGTTGAAATAAATAATTGCGTACAGGGGTACCTGTAGGTGTAATAAGCAAATAATACTCAGCCCCCCCCACTAATTTTACCAAATTTCCGCTTATGATCAAATTACTGAATTCTCACATGATTATCCATCTCAATACTAGTGACCAGAGAAGTGGATTAACCAGGATCAACAATATGGCAAACAAACAACTGCTCGACCACACCATGCCCCAAATCTATTATTTATACTTAACTATTAATAGATCATAAAAATATATATTTTAAATTGCACGCAGAGAATTACTTATACTGTTAGAAATCAAAATGATTTTTATAATTAAATAATTAATGTATGTACATTATGTTAGTTACCAATATACTTTAAAGAGGGGTAGGAGTACCTAACCTCATCGATCCTCCCTGGTATGTCAATGATATAAATTCAAAATACTTTTATCATGTTATTTTTAATAAAAATATAAACATATTTCCTTCAATTTTTATACGCTCAATTTATTACTAAATTGCTGATGTTACACAACACTTGGCAATATTTAATAAAATACTTTTATGTCAATTTAAATTAATTATTAAGTGATTCGACATAAGATAGTGGATACGCTTAAAATATACCAAATAAAAATTAATATATTTTGAACAATTAAACTGTTTTAATAGTAAAGTCTATTTACTATTCCAAATAATAACAATATATATTTTACCTGGACAAAATAAAAAATCTATGAAAAATAGAATTGTTTCTATAATTTAATTAAATTATTATTATTGTTAATAATAATCACTATTTATAATAACTAACATGTTGATCATCCCTTTAATGTTAGTCAAAACACATTACCTGTCGGCGGAGAAATGAACATGTCAAACATGTATAGACATTTTTGACTTGAAAGCCATCGTGATGAATGGCCCTTACAAGATGATTCATAGTGAAAAAAAACTGATGGATTAGAAAAATCAATCATTTTCATTTAATGAGCCTGTAAAACAAAATTCTACATTATGACCTCCACAATTACTACAGTAATTAAAATAAATGTAAAATAGTAAATTATTATACGAGTTGTCAAAATATATCATAATATTATGGTCAAATAAATACCTGTAAAATCAGACCCATTTAACATGTATATATATAGTCTTAATTGTTGCAAATATATTACACCGTAGAAAGAATCCAACAAAAGACGACAGACCGAAGAGATGGTTTCAGAAAAATGTAATCAGATGCAAATGTTCTTGTAGTATCTTTGTTATCAACTCGGTTTCGAAACTGTAGACGACCGTCCTTCAAATGTTTCTAACATCTTATTTGTCATTTTACACACTTTATCATTGATTATATATAAAGTATATATATATATAATCAATGATTTTACATGTGGTTTTCTACAATCAAAACTTTTGTCATTTATCAAAACTGTGATAACAAAGTTCGTACAAAACAATTATCAGATTTCAAGGCATTACATAAACATAATCTTATTAAAATTAAATTGTAAAAATCATAAAACTCTGTGTCTAATAATTATCTGTTATTAATTTGTTATGATCCTTGAAAATTAATCAAAATGATTTATATTGAACTTTAATACACAACGACGTTAAATTTTTCTAAAAAATATATAAATATTACATCATGTAAGCAAATCAATAGTGTAGTTCTGCAATATTTTTGATACATTTTTCAAGAATAATACGCATTTATTAAAGTACTATTTTGAGTAAGTTTCCATCAAAATGTTTTAGATTTTATATATATTTAGTCAACAGAAAAATTAGATTTAATATACACACACACATATATATATATATATCCGGTGGATCAATGTAGTTTCCAAGGAATTGAAAGCTATAGACCAGAATGTGACATATGAGTTAACTTATAATAGAGAGAGATGGAGAGACCTGTTGAAGGCAGCAATAGCCCTTAATGGACTGGTATGCTGAGAAAATAAAGAAAAATATATATATATAATGTTCCTCGCATTAAATATGAAATATATAGCTATCATTCAGTTTAAGTATCTTATTTAACATTATAAGAAAATAATTTTTTGAAATACATCAATTATACATTCTTAATGCCTTAATCATACTATTCTTGATAGATTTCAGATCTTAGTTAAATAAATAAAATGGAAGTAATTGGTGATTATGAATATAACAGTGCGAATCGTTTGGGACTTGGAGCTTTTGCTATTGTCTTTAAGGGTCGGTCCAGAAAGGTAAATCACATGGACAATTATAAGCTAGCTACAATTATTTTAATATATTTACATATTTATTGTCATCTAAATAATTTATTTAATTTTATTATTATTAATATCAGAAACCTGATATGGATGTTGCTGTTAAAACAATAATGAAAAAAAATATACCAAAAACTCAAAGTCTATTGAAAAAAGAAATTGATATTCTAAGGGTAAATATATTCATAATACTTGTACTATTTTACTAGTCTATTGGCAATGATAATACATAATACATTGTATAATTTATATTAAAGTCTAGTATACTATCCATTAAACAATTAAATACTTAATATATGTTTTTATAATTTTTTTTTTTTCATTTATCTGTTACTTGCCAAGTATAAATATCAATTGAATGTATTTTCAAAATGTTAATTTTTGATATCATTAACAAAAATATTTCTTTATAATTTTTATGTTTTTATTGCTTTAAAATTTATAGTTTATATCACATTAGGTTTCATTAGGCAATTTCATAGTTTATTTATTCATCTAATTGCAAAATTAAATTGCACTAATATAATCTTATATAATTAATTTAATTATTCTATTTTAGTGGTGTTTCAATAAAATCCAATTTCCTCGAATTATCTACTAATTAATTGTTTCATTAAATAAATAATTTGTTTACATTTTGAAATATTTTATTTTTATTCTGTTTATTATAAATTAGTATATAATAGATGTTAAATAAAATGTATAATTGAAAAAAATTAGTTTTCAAGTATTAAATTTACTAAGAACACATTCAATTTTAATTTGAAAATATTATAATAAAATTAATCAAATTGTAAAATAAGTATTAATATTTAATACATTTTTTTATTTTAGAAACTAACTGTTCTTCAACATGATAATGTTGTACATCTTCTAGAATGTCTAGTAAGTACTGCATTATAATTTATATCTTTGAATTTGTTTTGTTAAAATTTATTTTATTTTTGTGACCTTAAATTTGTTTAGGATACAGACGATGCATTTCATTTAGTTATGGAGGTTTGTAAAATTATATTTAATTTAATTTTTATTATTTAAGTATATAAAGTAGTGTTGGCTAATGTCCTTGGAATATAACTTGTAAATAAAATTATCAAAATTAGATATGTATAAAAAAATTGTATTTTTACATTCTCTACATCAGAAGGAGTATTAATATTTTAACCAATATGCAGTACATACCTCAAAGTATTAACTATTAAACACAAAGTAGAACAGTGTACACAATCCTTTATATGTGCCTACATGTACCATCCTACATAGTAAAAGCAGTTGACAAAATCCAAACTCTGAAAATTATCATTTTCTTAAGTATCACAAATATTATTAGTAAATTGTTATTTTAAACCTAACTTACTCTATGTAATATAGTAATTTTATACCTAACACCTAATATATGTAATATGTAACATCTTATAGCTAATAACCATTGCTGTTGATGCCTTCATTTTCAAATTAAAAAAAAGTATAAATAACTCAAATTCAAAAATAAAACAACATGATTACTATAATATGATTGTGAATTATGTTTTAAATTATTGTATTTTATTTATCATTAAAGTAATTACAAATTAAAAAATTTAATTTAAAATTAATAATTTTTATTATTTAAGAAAAATAATATTAGTAATTTATATTGTTTGATATTATGGTACAATTAGGAAAATAAAATCAATAATATAAAATAATCATTGGCCAACACTAATATTAAGTACTACTAGTTAATATTTCTTGGTTTTTGTTTTAGTATTGTAATGGCGGCGATTTACAAGATTATTTAAATGGTATTTTTTGCAATATTTTATGATTATTAAATTTAATATATATTATATATTATAATATTATGATATTTAAACTCATTTAATCAACTGCTAACTTAATATAATTTATTTAACATAAAGCTTTTTCCAATTTTTTTTTTTTTTTGTTTATTATATTTTTTATCATACTTTATTTAACTTTTTTTTATAAATATGAATAATTTTATTACATTTTAAATTATTTTATCTAAAAATTTAATGTTATTATTTTTATTATAGTTAAAGGCTGTTTAAGTGAAGACACTATTCAAATATTTCTAAGACAACTTGGTATGTTATAATTTTTATTTATTTATCAGAGTATTAAAATAAAATATTCCAATTGTATTATATTTCAGTTGGTGCTATGTATGAATTTAATAAACAGGGCATACTACACAGAGATTTAAAGCCTCAAAATATACTACTGAAGTTTTCAGGTGAAACTCGTTATCCAGAACCTAATCAAATCACTTTAAAAATTGGTACCTAAGCATTTTTATTTTAAGTATATTGTAATATCAAGAATAATTATTTATAACTTATTAAAAAATTTTAGCTGATTTTGGGTTTGCACGGTTTTTGGATGAAGGAGTAATGGCTGCTACTATGTGTGGTTCTCCTATGTATATGGTAATATTTTTTAACAACCAGGATAAAATATTTTTCCTTTGATTAAAATAATATTTAAAAAATTATTATTTTTTTTAATTGTGTAATATATGTTTATTTAAGGCACCTGAAGTGATTATGTCGTTACAATATGATGCTAAAGCAGATTTGTGGAGTTTAGGCACAATCATATTTCAATGTTTGGCTGGTAAAGCTCCATTTTTTGCAAATTCACCAGCAGGATTAAAGCAAATCTATGAAAAAACTAGTAATCTAATGCCAAAGTATGTTTGATTAATTTAATGAAAATATTGTATTAAAAATAAATAAGTTTGTTTTAATTTTAGAATTCCTCCTGGAACATCATCGGACTTGTCAAATTTATTATATGGTCTTCTAAAAAGAAATCCAAAAGACAGAATATCATTTGAAATGTTTTTTGATCATCCCTTTTTGAAAATGAAACCACCACCGGTAACTATGCCTTCTCCGCTTGCCAACAGTCCAAAAACTCCATCTGCTTTTGATCAAGGTAAACTAGTTTCTATTTTTTTTTTTTTTTTTTATTGTTATTATTGAACTTTTTTTATTGAATATTTATGAACTTTGTTATTTTGCAACAAATGAAAAAAATTAAGTTTTAAAAGTTATTTATTTAATTAACATTCTAGGTTATCATTATTCTGTTAGTCCTGATCTTTCTGATGAATATGTTATAGTACCCTCAAATATACCAGGATATCCTCAGTAAGTTTGATTATTTAATTAGACATTTTATTGTATTCAGTATCATATATTTAGAATAATAATAATTTGGAGTATGATTTATTTTTATTATTGTCAACTTTTTATTTAATTTGAAATCATATACAAATTTTTATTTCATAAAGCAATTAAAATATATTTTCCTTTATGATACTCGATTGATTATTATTCTTTGTCAAAATAATCTAAAAATAAATTAAGCTATGATATTTTGTACATTTTATAAATCTGTTTCTAACATTATTGGATATAGAATATTTTACTTACACACTAAATCAATACAATATTTATATTCCATACATGGAAATTATTTTATACTACTCACATAAGTTTTTTCTTTAGTATTATGTAATATGTTATATTTTTTAGAGAGAAAGAAATTAGTGCTAGTCCTCCAAGACCTAGTACTCTTTCTATTCAAACTCAACAAGACTACAACAGTTCTAGAACTCCATTAAAAGTAAGTTTATAAAATCTCAAAAACTTAATTTTTCCTAACTGTTCATTAACTTTTATCTTATTTCACCATTACTTTTAATCCTCACGTAAAAAAATGAATTGTTTTTAGTTTTCAAATTTTTTTAATAATACCTTTCTTATAATATTTAGAATTAAATTATAGACAAGTTTTGTTTAGCTCAAATGTGGTGTCTAGAAATAATTAAGTAATAATAAATTATGTAATTTTATTATATTTTTCTTCTCTAGTGGTGATTGTTTGATAAACTTCAAGTAAAATATTAATGACAAATATTTTGTTTTTATTTTTATTATTTTGAATATATAAAATAAAGCATTAAATATATTAAATAAGAGAAACCATGTTATACATGTTATATCTTTAATACCATTGATTATATATACTGATATTTATAATCAATAATAATACTTTCTACACAAAGTAGTTAGTTTTAATATTGTTTATTTTGCATTCTACAGCTATTATGTTTAATTTAATTAAAATATCAATTAATTAACTTAAAATATTTTTGCTTAAATGAAATTTTTTATACATTTTTAACATAAATACCTCTGTAATATTATCATGAAATTGGTTTAGTCTGTACCTAGATCTCAACCTATTACAATGAATGCACGGACTTCAAAGAATATAAGTGGACCTGATTTTTGTTCTATATCACCGCCTACAGTAAGTTTATGTCATGATTTTATATTATTAAATTATTGAAATAATTAAAATTATTATTTCAGGTATAATTTATTAGTGTATTGACAAAATACATTTTTTTTTTTATTATTTTAATTTTTAAGTAAAATTTTAATGCTCTACTAAAAAAAAGCACTTGTAAAAAATTGATAGATTGATTAGAGTCAATGAAACAGATATTGAATTGTTCAATACATTTATTTCATTTTAATTTACATTTTATGTGTTTTTTAAACATAAAAATGTTGTTATAAATCGAAAAGTATTTAATTTATTAAAATATATTAATGTAAAAATGTATAATTTATTTATTATTAAAAAAAAAAAAAAAATGTTTATACATTTTTCTGTATCCATATTTTTATGACTCAAGGTTCAATTTATGCTTGGAACTCCTCCATCAGGAAGAAGAATTTCAGAAACACCTCCTTACAACACATGGAATATTACTCCAACAAGTTCTCCATTAAAGAAGTCTGGTAAATAATATTGGCTTTTTTTTTATTTAAATCTAGATAATTTAAAATTTATAATTTGTCACATATAGTCCTGAGTTCACCGATTTTGAATACACAACAATTTACATTTAATACCAACCAAAAACCAGGTACTGTTGGCCTACCTTTTAGTAATAACAATCGTGCTATGACCTTACCTGGTAATTTCAAATAATATAATTAATTTTTTTAAATTAAAAATTTTATGAAAATTACTAATAATTATTATTTTGATAAACAATTTTTTTTAGAACTTGGAAATATAACTTTTCCTGATCTTCCTCAAGAAACAATATTAGAAGTTAGTTAAAACTACTAAATATTATTGTTCCTTTATATTGTATTTATGTGATTTTGTTAAAATTAAAATGATTTCATTATTAATTTTAGAAAGAACATATAGAGACATTAGCTAAACTCAATTTTGTATTAGCTTTGGTTGAATGCATTGTTGAATGCGCTTCTCCTAAAAGACCACGTTATGAACGATTAGTGCTTTTAGTTAGAGCATTGCAATTACTGAGCTCTAGCTTAAGCATAGCAACTTCCGAACTCAAAGCTGGCAGACTCCAGCCTTCAACTAATGTTAAAAATGGTAAAATAATCAAACAACAAATACTTGTTTTTTAAATTTAAGTAATATGTATATTTTAATCAAACCAAATAAATAACTTTTTTTTACCTAGTATAATAGCGTATCATTATTAGTTTCTACTAATAAAAAAAAAAACTATTATCAGCGAATTGTTTGTAATTCAATTTATTTAAAATTTAATTTTACTATTTAAAACTATGTTGAAAAATTTTTTAAAATATATTTTTTAATTATATAGTGGTGCAACAACTAAATGAAACTTTTCATAAAGTTTTGGATGACTGTAAACAAATTAATGTACCAAATATGCTACATAACACGTCTTCAGCAACTACAACTGCTGAAAAATTATTATATGATTATGCTGTTGACATTGTAAGTTTTCTTTTATGTAATATATTATTTATATATATATATATATATATATATATATATGTATGCGAATAACCAATATGTTTTAGTGTGCTAAAGCTGCATTAAAAGAACTTGGTAACACTCCATATGATTACTTTAAATCATACCAAACAGCCCAGATTCTATTACATAGTTTGTCTCAACAAGTAAACTCTCCAAGCGACAAAGAAATATTAATACGATGTAATTAATAATAGTTATAGTTATCAAAATCCATATAAATTGTATTAATTAATATTTATTTGACACAGATCGTGATGCAGTAGAAAAACGATTATCTATATTACAAGAACAAGGTTATGTTTACTCAAATACAGTCAATGGCAACCATAGCTCTACTTGACTCATGTTAATAATTGATAATCATGTATTTACTAAAATTTTACAATATTCTAGTCCCTTGATTTTTTTTTTTTTTTGATTTATTTATATGTAAAAATGTGTTCTATCATAATATGGCTTGTATACAATTTCCTTATGAACAAAATATATGAAATATAAAAATATGTTATCCATACTAACAATACTATGTTTTAATTATACATCATGTTAAATGCTTTTACTTTTAATATATAATTTTATTATTTATATTTATATATTCTTGAATTACAATCATATTATGAATAAACTATTATGACTTTAGTTCATTAAATAAAAAAAAAAAAAAAACTTAATCAAATTCAATATGTCTGCTTTCTTTGATAAATACCTTAATACAAACGCTTTTAATACAAATTTAAAGCGTGGAACGTTCAGAGTTCGATTCATAGACATATAAAGATATGGACTACGCTTAGAGATAGAAAACCAAGATCAACATTTAGTAAGAGAGTTAGATTACAAATACATCGATCTTTAACCCATGATGGGTGTATTTAATTCCTTTGATGTCAAGTGCCCTCCATAGTTCAACAATAATTATACTAAGACTAACATATAGACAATAATAAATAGATTAAGAATTCATCATATAAAACTAAAACATGGATATAGGTTAGAATAGTCTAATAATCAATAAAATATAGTATAACTTAGAGCATGCTTAATAAATAATAATAATGTTTTATACATGACGTTAGTTATTTAATGTTAATTAATACTTGTAGAACTACATGAAACAAATATAAGCAAATAGATAATGTAATAATAAATAATGTATAAATAATTTATAATTTAATAATGGGTTTGCAATCACGTTGATGATTGTTGCAATCATAGGGTTGCCATACGTCCTGGTGTCCCGAGAAAGTGTTTCGAGATAACGATTTGTCCGGGTTACAACATTTTACTCGATAAAATATCAAGAAAATTGAAAACAAAAGAAAGGATCGGTTTCTCACGGTAGAAATTGAAAATCTCGTAACAAAACTTGAGAACGAGGAATTATCAATAGAACTAATTTTGAAAGTTAATGTGATGAATGTTATGTTCTTTGTTACAACTATTTAAAAAAATGGAACAATTCAAATCAACATGTAACTAATTTAAAATCAATGTTATGGATAACATTAGCCCCAAAGACAATAGTCAATTGGGAAAATTTCAAAAAATCAGTAATCTTTATAAACGCTATAATGTTAAACAATCTTAATTTTGATGAATAAATATATTTCAATAATACAAAATGTTTGAAAAAATTAATCAGCAAAATGACGAGTGGCATTGTCAAAAAATAGAAAATTAATGGATATATATTTTCAAAATATTCACTGATAACAATCATGCATTTTCTGAGCTATTAAAAGTTGTTAAATTTATTTTTGTTTTGTCGGATTCGAATGCACTGATGAATAGCACATGGACAAATTCAAGATAATAACTAGATATAAAAACGGTATATTATAAAAACGTGCTTCAATAATACATCTTATGAAGAATTCTACGACCAAAGTTTGGGAAACAAGTCTTTATTAAAACAAGTTTATGGATCAGTCAAATATGATGTAGTAAAATCAACAGAAGAAACTCTGGACCCCAAAAGATCTGAAGACTAAGAATATGAATTATTATAATTACAGTAGAGCCTCGATAATCCGGACTAGTGCTGAACACCAAATCCGGATAAATCCATATCCGGATTGATCCGGATTGAAACAAATGTTACAATCCGTTAAATCCGGATTATGATATTATTTATTTCAAATTTACTGTATATAAATTATAAATAACATTAATAAATATAAACATTTGGTGAAAATTTCAAGTATTTAATCTTGTTATCTTCATGGGTTATTCTATTATCGCATGTATTGTTATTGTTCAGAAGTGCTATAAATAAATATTGTGTTGCGTTCTTCGGTGTTATCCGATATCAATTGTACTTTTATTAATATTTAATAATAATTTATACTTTATAGACTGTTGTAATAAATATTTTTTTTTTTTTATTTTTTTTTATTAGGAAACTTGGTTAAAACCATTAGTTTCAACAATTATGATAATATACAAAGTAATTTACAAATATATAATATTCTATTAAATTAAAAACAAAAGAAAAGAACAATTTTTTTTTTTTTAAATTTTTAAATTTAAATTATGAAACCAGCCTGGTTGAATAAATTAAGTACGGATAAAGTAATGGATTGAGAATTGTAGGAGAGGATAGATTGAGGATTGGCTGGAATATTTAGAGAATTGATTTGTGAGAGAAAGCTTTCGCGTTGGGAGGAGATGTATGGGCAGTTAAAAAGAATGTGGGTGATATTGCAAGTGGCGGGAGAAAAATGGCGAGTACAGAGGGGGGAATCATTTAGGCCAAGTTTGAATGAGTGCGAGGGTAGTAAGGTGTGTCCGAAACGAAGACGAGAGAAAGATGAAATATTTTTGCGAGATAGTTTGGATTTATCAAACCACGGAAGAGGAGAAATGGATGGCACAATGTCTCTGTACCAAGTGGCAAAGTGAGTGGGAAGACCTTTCCAGTATCTTAGCCACAATTTATCAACGCTATTTTTAAGCATTGGACAAAAGTCAGACCAGGGTATTGTACTGGATGAAGGGCAGCATAAGAAGGCTGTCGATTTAGCTAGAGAGTCTGCTGTCTCGTTGCCGGAGATCCCCGTATGACCAGGGACCCAGAGAAACTGTATGTTAAAATTTAATTCGGTGAGCGTGTGCAGGAGTGATCTGATTGTAATAATGAGTGGGGAGTTGGGTGTATTGAAAACATTTGAGGCAAGAGCTTGTAAGCATGAAAGAGAGTCGGTTATGATTAGAAATTTGTTAGTGATTAGTGTGGAGATGAGAAGTAGGGATTCAATTATAGCATGGCATTCGGCGGTATAAGACGATGCTGTGGGAGGAAGATTATTAGTGAAGGAAATATGAAATTCCGGAATTACAAAAGTAAAACTGGCTGAAAGAGGTGTAACAGATCTGTCAGTGAATATTAAAATAAAATCGGGGAAATTATTGCGGATGTAATCCAAAAATAGACCATTGACGAAATTAGGTTGAGCAATTTTAAGATAATCTATAGGAAACTCCAAAAAGTTTTTACTGAAATGTATTGTGGGAGAAAGAAGGAGCGAAGGAAAGTTTGTTTCGTACAACGGTAGTTTATCCGATTTAATGATATATTCTCGTATTAGGGCGAGCGAATGAGCAGTTAGAGCAAGAATGGGAAGCGATTTTGAGACGTAACGCCAGGAATAATAAATCTCAAGATAGTCGTAGAAGATGTCAGGGTGAAGATTGGCCAAACTTTTGAGCAGGAACTTACCAGCCAGCCATCTACATCTGATATGTAGTGGAGGGCAGGCCGTTTCAACTTCAACAGCTGGAGATGGAGTAGATCTTAAGGCACCAATGATAGTTCTTAGGCATGATACTTGAAGTTTGTTAAGTTTGTTACAATGTGTAGAAGAGGCTGAAACAAAGAAAAAACATCCGTACTCTAATTTAGCACGGATAACCGATTTATATATGAATAGCAGAGATGAGGGATGGGAGCCCCACCAAGCATTCGCTACCGCTCTAAGAAAATTGGACCAGCGAGAGGAGAATGATTTAAGTTCTCCAAGATGGGGTGACCAACGAAGCTTAGCATCTAAGGTTAAACCTAGATATTTATAGTTATTTACAAAAGGTAGTATATGACCATTGATGATAATATCGGGACAATTATTGAAGCGTCTTCTTGTAAATATTAAAGCTTTGCATTTTTCAGGTGCTATAGAAAAAAAGGAGGATGACAAGATATTATGTAAAGAATTTAATGCATTGTTAAGTGATATGGTTGCGAGATCGATATTATGGTTGTGGACATAGATTACGATGTCGTCCGCATAGACTAAACATTTGTGCCCAAGTGTTTCTAATTGATTTACAACGAAGGACATGTAGATGTTAAAGAGAATTGGGCTAAGGCAGCTACCTTGAGGGAGACCGGTTGTGGTGAAGCGAACGTTGGTGGAATTGAATGGTGAGAAGAAAAATAATTTCCTGTTGGAGAAAAGTAGTGATACGAGGTTGGAGAAAAAAGATGGAAGATTGAGGGTTTGGAGATGAGTGAGTAGTAAGGGAATGTTGACAGAATCGAAGGCACCACGGATGTCTATAAATGTAGCAATACAAAATTCTCGATTATTAAAGGACTGATAGATTTTACCTGTAAATTTAGCAAGGCATTGGTTTGTACCCCTTCCTCTTCTGAAAGCATATAAGTTATCAGGTAAAATAGAGTTCGATTCTAACCACCAGTCTAGCCTATTTTTGATTATATATTCAAATATTTTACATATAGCGGAAGATAATGCGATAGGTCTGAAGGATGAGATTGAATTTGCCTTAGGTATTGGGATTACTTTGAAAACAGTCCAGGATTCAGGGATCCTGTTCGATATAATTATATTATTTAGGATAGAGAGGAGAAGGTCGAGTGCATTGGTTGGTAAGTTACGTAACATTATTGCAGATATGTGATCCATGCCAGAAGCAAGAGACTTACGTGTTTATTTATGTGTTTATTGAGACAGTGCTCAGAAGTGGGGGCGGCGGAATATACATGAGGGGCATAGATAGATTCTGATTCAGAAGGTACGTAGCAAGGAGCAACTTTGGAACAAAAGTCATCAAACCAATCATCATTATGGGGTCTTATAACTGGGTGTACGCACCTGCGAAAACGTTTGGCAGTGGCCCAAAGAGATTGCAAAGAAGATGAGGGATTGAGTGTGGAGCAAAATTGTTTCCAGGAGTCTTTTTTTTGTTTTTTAGTAGATGGGTGGTGGAGGCGCATTGATTGCGGTATTTAAAGAGATCTTGTATTGAGCCAGTATTACGATAGATTTTAAATAGTGCGTTACGTTTGTTAACGGATAGAGTACAAGAAGTATCCCACCATGGGGGCGAAGTTGGATAATTATTGGAATTCACCCGCTTGAGGGGAATGGCTTCTTTGGCAGAGTCAAATATTAACTGAGTAAGTTGGTTGTATTTTTCAATATTACACGTTAATTTATCAATATGAGTGATTGAGGAATCGATAAGTTGTGCGAAGAGTTTCCAGTTAGCTTTATTGAAGTTGAATTGAGGAGGGGATGATTGTATACTTGCGGAATTAGTAAAAGTTGATCTATTGGAATAAGGTTGATAGGCGACGTCAAAATTGGTTGAAATTAGTATCGGGAAGTGGTCACTACCATGAGGGTCGTCCAGTGTGGACCACGGTGTGTTCCAAATTAAGTTGGGAGAGGTGAAGGAAATGTCTATGGCGGAGTTGCTACAGTTAGGTCTACCGAGATGAGTGTCGGAGCGATCGTTGAGAATGCAGAGTCCTAAGGAGTTAATTGTTTCATAAATTTCGTTTCTACGATGAGAGGAGAAGGTGGAGCCCCAAGCAGGATGATGTGCATTAAAATCGCCGGAAAAGATACAATTATTTTTGGTTAGTTGGAACAGTGAGTTCCATACACTTGATGGGATAGTTGAGTCATTGGGAATATAACAAGACCAAACTGACAAGGGGGAAACATTGACGCCGTTGTCGATCTCTACTCCGATCACGTCGATCTTGTAACGAGCAAATGTTTGAATTAAATTGGCTTCAATATCGACTTTTCGGAATTTGAGGGATACGTGAGTTGCTATTGCAACACCACCGTAACCATCGGGACAGTTCGATCTTACAAGATTGAATTGGGGTATGTTGAATTTACGGGTAGGGGAAAGCCAAGTTTCAGAAAGTATTGCAATTGAGCATTTGGTTAAGGTAAGTAAGTGTAGAAGAGAAGGTAAGCGCGCAGGGAGACTACGAACGTTCCATTGCAGTATATTTATATTATTCATATTAGTAAAATAGAGCGTATGTATTAAGTTGAGGTTTAGTTTTGGGGATGAGAGGTGCAAGAAATATTAGGAATGACTAGGAGAGAATGTATAGATGACTCAATTAGGTTTTTTAGTGATGTGGCAGATTGTGTGGAAAGATCTAAAGAGTTTAGTAGTGATTTCGATAGTCGTTGTGATAGAGTATCAACCCATGAAAAGTCTTTATTTTGAATATTTGTGGCTGTATCATGTCGATTATTAATAACATATTTTAAAAATTCTCCATTAGGTACAGAGACACTTGCTTGCTTGGGAAGGTGAAAGTGATTTTTATGAGGGGAGGGGGAACGGGATTTATGTTTCCTGGTGGGACGTTAGGAATTTTTTGGAGGTGCAAGGGTTGGCGAGGTTGGTATGGTGTTAAAGGCATGAGGGATAAAATATGTTTTATTTGAAGAAGAGGAAGAAGGCTGGTTACTTACAATGTTGGAGTAGCTAAAAGCTGATGTGACCTGATTTTGTTTCTTGAAGATTACTGCGTCTCGAAAAGATAGGTTTTCTGTGGCCATTATTTTTTTGAGGTCCCGCTGGGAATTCCATTCACGACAGTTACGATCGGTTGCAAGATGTGGAAGTTGGCAGTATAGGCAGCATGGATCGGTTGCTTGAGCAGTTGGGCACGATTCAATGGAGTGTTTGCTTACACCGCAGTGGCTACATGTTGGGCTACTACGGCAAAATTTCGATGTATGTCCAAAACGTAGGCAATTTTTACATTGGAGAGGAGAACGTACGCTAGGTGATACCTCAAAGAGCATGTTGTAAATGGATATGCATTTTGGGATTTTACAAGATAAAAATTTAAGTTCTACTATGCGCGTGGGAGTGATTTTTCTGTCCTTGTTGGTAGAAATACGTTTAAATGCAACAATTTCAAATTCACTTTTCATGCCATCCCAGAAGTCCTCAACTGAGAAAGCCGTATCCAATTGAATGATACCCCATGAGAAAAGATTAGGGTTGAAGGTATGTATACGGATAGATTATTTTCCTGAAGTAGAGGAGATTCGAGGCATGTGTTGGCATGGAGCGTTGAGTCAAATGTAATTTTGATTTTTTTGTGACCGTTAGGTTTGATGTTATTGATTCCGAAAAAATTGTTACAGAAAAATTTTGCGCATTTCAGTGGGTGCCAAAAGCTAGTACCGGAGCTTGAATCTGTGGATTCAATTATTATGACAGGTGGGCCGTTATAATCATCTGAAAAGCATTTACTATGATGGTGAATATTAGGTTTAGTGTAAGTGAATGTCTGCGTGATTGGTAAATCTGTAATGTTTGACGTGCTGCTACCAGGTTTGGTGTAATGAATTTCGTAATTAGTGTTATCGGTAGAGCTCGTGTTGCCGTGCGAGTGGTTGTCGTCCGTAGACATCGGAACGTTTATATCTGTAGATAACGGTGATTGTGATGCGGTACTTTCATAATTAAAACTTTGATTATTTGTGTTCATACATAGAGTAGGGGGGTTATCCAAGATTTGTTGAAAATTTGGAGAGATAGGACTGGATGGATTCGAGGTGTTAATAGAAGTTTTGGACTTACGGTTTTTGGAATAATCCACTTGTTTCCATTCTGAGTCTGTTCGGTTATTTTTGGTTTTGGTGGTAGAAGGTTTTTGGCCTAGATTACGACCGTCGCCGCCTGACGACGACGGCATTTGCGATAAAAATTTATTAACACGATAAGATAGCGCACTGCACAAATGAATAAAACGACTGTTCACAGCGAACGCGTAATCGCGACTGGTAATAAATATTAAATGTATTATGTATAATGTATAACAATATTATGTACCTATTAGCCTGAATTTCTACAGTTCTTTAAATATACTAAGATTTATGTAGAACCCGAGTGTATTTGCTATTAGGCGTCTTATAACATTGAATCGATTGTCAATAGATCTGAGATCGTAATTTGTATTTTTAGGTTGATAATAATGAAAAAATAGCTGATTATCTCAAAAACAATGAAGCCGGATTGGATCCGAAATTCGAATCAACGGATTGATCCGAAATCCGGATTAAATAAATGTAATCCGTAATCCGGATTGGTCAAAATCATGCTCAGCACTAGTCCGGCCCCCCCCCCGATAATTCAGTGAACCCGGTAATCCGGACGGCAAAATTCCATTTGTTCGTAAATAGATTTTACGAGAATTCACGGAACCCAATTAATCTATGCATAAGATATTATTAATGACAAATACAATTTCGTCATTTTTATTACTTACTGTTCCTAGTAAAGACTTATATGTACATATGTAGGTAATAAATCGATGCCCGATGGTCAGTTCGTTTACTTCTTTCTTGTCGAATGGTTATTATTCTTGTTTGTTACAATGGCTCCTCGTAAACACGTAACTTCGACTTTAGATCAAAAAATTGAAATAATTGAGTTAATAGAAAATGGCCAGAATTATGGTATGATTGCTGAGAAGTACGGAATAGGTAAATCGACTGTTGGTGACATAAAAAAAAATAAAGAGAAAATTATGAAGTTTGTCAGCACAACTGAACGTGGTCCAGGCACACGTAAAACTTTAAAAGAGCCGGATAATCTTGTTCTCGAAAATGCTTTATTTATATGTTTTATGCAACAGCGGAGACGACATATTCCGATAAGTGGTGAAATAATTTGTGAAAAAGTACGTTTATTTCATCGTGAAATAACAAAGCAGGAAGATGATTTCACTACTAGTAGAAGTTGGCTAGACAATTTTAAACATCGTCATGGTATTAGGCGTCTTAAAATAATGGATGAGAAACTTTCATGTGACGAAGCATCAATCGAACCATTTCGAAATTAATTGCAGCGAGTCATAAATGAAAACAATTTGGACCTAGAACAAATTTATAAGGCTAATTAGATGAATCCGGTTTATTCTGGCAAATGTTACCAGAGCATACATTGGCATCAAGTCATGAGAAAAACGCCCCTGAAAGAAAAATTATTAAAGCTAGAATAACATTCATGCCTTGTGCTAATACAAGTGGAACACATAAACTACCTTTACTCGTCATTGGGACTGCACAAAAACCACGTGCGTTTAAATCAGTTAACCTTCCCGTATACTATCGTGGACAAAAAAATGTTTGGGCCACTCGTGTTTTATTTTTAGACTGGTTTCAAAAACAATTTGTTCCTGTATTTCGTGAGCAACTTTTAAATGTAAATTTATCTCCAAAAGCTTTATTATTGTTGGATAATTACCCTGGACATCAGCAGAAGAATTACGTAGTGATAATGGCAACATTTTTGCAATGTTTTTACCTCCTAATACCACAGCGCTTATTCAACTGATAGATCAAAATGTAATTCAGAATATTAAATTAAACTATCGTAAGTCTCTCTTAGCCAATGTTCTTGCTGATTCGGTGCATGGCGAAAACCTTATTGATGCTCTAAAGGCCATAAATTTAAAGGACGCAGTTTTTAATTTTGCAAATTGTTGGAAATTGGTCCCGCCAATGCTCATAAAAAAATCATGGAAACACTTGCCTCCTTACCAAACAGAAAATAAAATCGACGAAGTTGTTGAAATTAATGACATTCAACTTTCTACACTCATAAACCAGATACAGGAAACATGTACGAATAAAATGTCTGATTCTCAAGCACAGGAATGGGCTTGCCGTGGCGCAGACGAAGATTTAGCGAATCATGAAATCTTAACTGATGATCAAATTCTACAAATTGCAGCAAAAGAGGATGATATTGACGACGAGGATGAAAGTGGCTCAATCAGTACAAGTAAAGTTTCTCCTTCAGAAGCTGTGAATGCACTGAATACTGTATTGCAATGGGCGGAAGATGAGAACATGGATACATGAACAAGTTCTACATATTATTATAAACATTTTTTTTTTTTTTTGTAAATCATTAGTTTAGTTTTAATTTAAGTTGTTTATTATTCTTTTAATTTAAAATGCAATAAATATAAAGCTGGTGAAATTAAAAATAAAACCTTAATCATTTAAGTAGGTAATCTTGAAAAACCTCCGGTAATCTGGACGATGCTCGGTCTAAATTCGTCCGGAATATCGAGGCTCTACTGTATTCTTATTATTCTTATAAAAACTATTATTATTATTATATTGCTTCTATACATAATTCATTAAAATATATATATATATATATATATATTTTCTTCTTTCATATGTTGATATATATATTTATAATATTATATATGTATAATATTTATCCATTTAAAAAGTCTCGGGTTCGAAAAAATATAATCTGGTAACCCTATGATTGTATATAACTTGTAACGTTCAGTCAAAATAATGTTACCAGTGTGTGTGTGTGTGTGTGTGTGTACTATTTACTTATCGTCTGTTCACCTGAATATGATTCTGATACGTGTTCACGTGATTAAACTTTTTTTAATTCACATGTATTAACAAAACGTGATTAATTTTGTTTCATTTACGTGAACACGTATAATTATATTCACGTACAAAAACGATACCCCTGGTTAAACCCATGGATATAATAATATTAATATTTATTATTACCAAGCTCAGATTATGATAATTTGGGGCCCAGGCCAAACAATTTTAAAGGCCTATAGCTATAATCAAAATATTGGTGACCCACACATAAATATATTTCAGAGACAAAATAGAAAATTATATTCTAATTTATAAATTTATTTCTTATTTTTTTAAATACAAAAATAAAAATGTTATTTGTATAAATAATTTTTTCTTTCTTTTTGGGAAGCAAACCCTTTAATTTTATCATCGGTACTAATTACCTCCAAAATATCACTCTCTGAACACAAAACCATAAAACTATTTAAATTTTCTTAAGAACTGCTCGTTCTACGTATACTTGTTTTTTATACGAGTTAAAATAACGAAAAAAAAACCTACTATCCGCCAGGAGCCCACTATGTTTAATATTCGTTATGGGCCCGGGGCCATGACCCCTTCTGCCCTCCCTTTAATCTGGGTTTGAATATTATGTCTATGCTTAAACCACGTATAATAACTATTTATTCTATAGTTAAGTGCAACGTATTTTATAGCATATTGCAGCATTTTTAGAAACATATTTTGAGGATTTTTTTGTACATATAAATCCGGTCCTTATTTATTATATATTAAATAATAAATACTTGCTTGTAACATTTATTATGAATATTATTGTCAAACCAAATAAATATTTTTTTTTTCACATAATTTAATAGTTGAAATATTTCCAGCAAATTGTTTGTAATTCAATTTATTTAAATCAATGTTTAATAGATCAATTATACAGTTCGATCTTCAAACTTGTGACAGTTGCGGCGTGAAACTGTTACGGATACTGACAGGCAAATAGAGAGCGAAATAAAAATCTAACAGACGTATTTCTGCATAGTGTTGTAATAATGATGTAAAGATGTTTATCAACCGTCGGCATTCGCACTCATTAACCCTTTTTTAGGGGACAATGAAGGTCAACTGTGAAACGCATAAAACAACAAAAAAAACTGTTGCCCATTCGCTCTCGCGATCCCACCAAGTAACCATTGAAGCCCATGTACATGTTTATGCCCATCCATGTTTATATTCGATCAGCTGATTACTAATAACTGATTATATGGTCCACGTTCGGGCACTGTCGTTTTTTAATAGGCTATTTCGCAGTTAGCAGCAGCTGATTTATTTATAATAACAATAATAATAATAATAATAAATACAAATACGCTCTCCGTTTGTGTATTATTATTATTGTTACTGTTGTTGTTGTTATTATTATTACTATTACTATTATTATTATTATTATTATTATTATTATTATTATTATTATTATTA